>NC_089777.1:37500-110000 GCF_040412425.1 Macrobrachium rosenbergii | reverse complement strand
CACACACACACACACACACACACAGTAATACCTCGAACTTGCGCGATTCGAGTTGCACGAATTCACAAACACGCAAATTTTTCATTGGAACCTAACTAATGGTCATACACGAGTTTTTCACAGACACGCGAACACTGAGAAACCCAGCAAAAGTGTTTGTTTAATTTTTTTTATGTAATTTATAAGTTTTCAAGCTTTTATGTGTAAATTAAATAACATTAGATATTATTAAAAGTAATTTCTCTCTCTCTCTCTCTCTCTCTCTCTCTCTCTCTCTCTCTCTCTCTGTGTGTGTGTGTGTGTGTGTGTGTGTGTAATAATTCATACAAAATTTCACCCTCTTAAGTAAGGACAACTGTTATCTCTCTCTCTCTCGCTCGTTCGAAGTTAGCCAACCTACATATTACAGCACTGTTTCTCTGTATGTCTTTAACTGTACAGTAGATAATTTTGAATTGATCTAATTTTACCTATACCGTTTACAAACTGTAAATGCGCCGTTCTAAAACAGAGAGACATAGAGCATTTCAGAACATGAGCATTTCAGAACAAAGAGAAAGTGACAGAATAAAGAAGTTTTTAAAAACCAGGTTGAGTAGACTTCTAAAAATAGATCAGTGGAATGGGAGAGAGAGTCACACCATTTGTTTCTTTGTTTAAGGGTAATGTATTAAGCTAACTTTTAAATGAAAATACAGTAACTTTAATTTCATTTAGTAGTTTAATGCTGAATTTCCATCTTTTGATATCTAACGTAAGAATAACTCTCTCTCTCTCTCTCTCTCTCTCTCTCTCTCTCTCTCTCTCTCTCTCTCTCTCTCTCTCTCTCTCTCTCTCTCTCTCTCTCTCTCTCCCGTATAATTCATAAATAATATAACTTGATATTTCAAGTAAGGACAATCTCTCTCTCTCTCTCTCTCTCTCTCTCTCTCTCTCTCTCTCTCTCTCTCTCTCTCTCTCTCTCTCTCTCTCTCTCTCTCGTGTTATTCTCTGTCTCCGTAATAATTGATAAATAATTTCACTCTTAAGTGAGGACAATCTCTCTCTCTCTCTCTCTCTCTCTCTCTCTCTCTCTCTCTCTCTCTCTCTCTCTCTCTCTGTTATTCTCTGTCTCCGTAATAACTGATAAATAATTTCACTCTTAAGTGAGGACAATCTCTCTCTCTCTCTCTCTCTCTCTCTCTCTCTCTCTCTCTCTCTCTCTCTCTCTTGTAAATAAATGCGCTAGTGTTGCAGATACGTTCTAAAACATAGAAACATAATAACTAAGAGTTGTATTAGTCAAAATATAAAACAGTGTTTGTTCATGAAAAAGCATTTCAGAACAAAGAGAAAGAGGCGCAGAATAAAGAAGTTGTTAAAAAGAGGTTCAGACGATTCTAAAAATAGATCAGTTGGAAGGGGGGAGAGAGAGAGAGAGAAATTCTCTTCCAAATATCAGTTTTTAAGGGTAATGTATTAAACTAACTTTTAAATGAAGTTACAGTAACTTTAATTTCATTTAAAAGTTAACTTAATAATTTGGGAGCATGATTAGGGTCATATTTAGTGTTTAAAATTTAGAAATAAGCATTTATTAGCATTTTTAGAGACCATGCCAAACTTACGCAAAAATTCACCCTGGACGAGGGGTTCTGGAACCTAACCTCGCGTAAGTTCGGAGTATGTGTATATATATATATTATATATAATATATATGTATATATACCTATATGTATATGTATATATATATACTGTATATATATATGTGTGTATATATGTATGTGTGTAGGCTATATATATATGTGTGTGTGTGTGTGTGTGTGTGTGTGTGTGTATATATATATATATATATATATATATATATATATATATATATATATATATATATATATATATATTTATATATATATCATACACATATATATATATATACATGTATATACACATATGTGTGCATATATATATATGTATATATGAAGATAAGAAGGCCCATAAAACACTATTTGAATGTTGCAACCGTATATTTCGGGCATTTCCTTCTGTGCCCCTGTTCACTGGAAAAATATGGACAGGTGAAATGTTACAAGGGTATATATACAAAGCATATATAGGTGTGGCATTAAGTCTCCGATGGTGTGCAGGTGACCATTTCCTAAGAAGGAGGAGAGTAAACTGTTTCCTAGTGGTTTTCGGCCCATTAACTCCCGTTTAGCGTCGATTCTGGTGGTCATGTGCCCTGGAACACCTTCTTCAGGAGTGGTCTGAGGATTAAAGCGTCGATGACGTCTGCTTTCCAATGTCCTCCTGACAAGTTCATATTGTTTGCAACGTTCAAATAGTGTTTTATGGGCCTTCTTATCTTCATATTATACTGTAGTATTACAGTAAAAGACATTATATATATATATATATATATATATATATATATATATATATAGTGGTATATATATATATATATATATATATATATATATATATATATATATATATATGTATGTATATATATATATATATATATGTATATATATATATATATATATATATATATATATATATATGTATATATATATATGTATATATTATATATTGTTATATATATATATATATATATATATATATATATATATATATATATATATATATATATATATATATATATATATATATATATATATATATATATATATGTATTGTGTAGAATCTATTGGTCACTTTTACCAGACACATATGTAATTCTAATAGCCACAATGCCCTCTTAACTTATCGAATTCTTTGCGCTTTTTTGGATATGCTTGTAACTACGAAGCCGATAGATCCAAACGGAAGAAATTGAAGAGACTGTGATGGCCGGTCGCGGGAAACGAACCCTCGTACCGATAACACAAGGAGGTCTCGTTGCCGACCTGACCATGGCCTGGCTATTAGAATTACATATATTATGTATATGTTATGTATATATATGTGTATATATATTTATATATATCAACATGGGTAATCAGTCATTACGCGAAATGCCTGAAATTTCAGTCAGGTAGCGAAATGCACTTAGGGGGCATTTGATCCCCCCAGGAGCTAGTACTAAACACGGCGAAACAGTGTAGGTGACTCACTGTTTCGCCGTGTTTAGTACTAGCTCCTGGGGGATCAAATGTCCTCTAAGTGCATTTCGCTACCTGACTGAAATTTCAGGCATGACTATATATAGAATGACTGATTACGCATATTGATATATATATATATATATGGATGGACAGATAGACAGATAGATGGACAGATATATATATATATATATATATATATATATATATATATATATATATATATATATATATATATATAGATAGATAGATAGATAGATAGATAGATAGATAGATAGATAGATAGATAGATAGATAGATAGATAGATAGATAATATTTCTATGTTACAAAAATAGATGTGAAACTTGTTAGTCTAATGCAGTATATGTATATAAGCAGTTAGGCAAATAGGCCTAAGTGTTATTAAAGGAAGTCAAAATACGTGAAACTTGTTAGTCTAATGCAGTATATGTATATAAGCAGTTAGGCAAATAGGCCTAAGTGTTATTAAAGGAAGTCAAAATACATGGTAGGGATAGATAGATTGGTAGATATTAAGTTTCACTAGTTTACAGTATACAAAGGATTACTAGTTTACAGTATACAAAGGATTAGTCATTCAAATACCATTCTTGAAAAATTTGATTCATATGATATGCCAGCAAATCTTTACAAAAGTCCTAATTGTGGATGTTACTAGGGTTAATAGTTTGACTTATAACAGTCATAGGCCTATGTCTACAAAGTTCACACACATGATGAAGGTAAAACACATATAGTGATGGCCTTTGGAGATGAAAATATTAAAACATAAGAACGGCGATGGTCGTTGAAGTAATATAGTAATATCCATTAATCAAGTAAAGTAAGACAACAGTATAAAAAAACTGAAAAAACTGGGTTTAAGGGAAACTGTTGGTAATTTCTCTGACACACCAGTAGTGTCGAGTTGTTTCAAGCACTTACAACGGAGTTGCCAAATAGCATCAGATGTCACTATTATAAACGTTTGTCCGAAAAGTTTTGAAGTATGTTGCAATATATTTTTGTTTTCAAATGAGTGTACATGACTTTCTAGTACTGAATGCTAAAACACACACACACACACACACACACAACTTAATTAAACATGGAAATGCACAACTGCACCCGAATTTTTTTTATCCCTACTTAGCCCATGGATGAACTTGAAAGGCTGGTAACTTACAAAACAAACCCGTATGCAAAAGAAAGATTAGCAAAGATTAAAAAAGAAGTATAGTAAGTAACAGTAGAGGTTTTTCCTTTCTTCAGTCAGTCTCCTGTCCTGCCATGTGAGGAATGGAAAATTGACAGTGATCTGGTTAAAATTTTTCAACAAATAGTGATGTAATGAAAGTTAATAAAATTTGTCAGAAAGATTTTGTGAAAAATCCCTTGATCCTTGCAGCTTATGTTTTTTAGGTTTCATTTATTTGCAGTCTCTTGTGTACACTACACTTTTCATGCTAGTCCAGATTTTTTCTTTATCCCACAGATTGAGTATAATGAGAAAGCAAGAGGCCAAACACTAAAAGAACAAGAGAGCAAAAATGAAGATGGAACTGTCCCAGGGGCTCCAAAGATTGTTGCTCCAGATGAAGCAGAGGAAGAGGAGGAAGATGACAGTGATGTGGATATAGACAACTTGTAAATTGATCCCTAAGGAAAATCATTACCTTATATTGGCAATTTGGATGATACATATTGGATGGGAATGAAGAACAGATACAAATAGCGTAATCTTGAAGAATGTTATGTCAGCTGTAATTTTGAGTATTTTGATTTTTTAATGGAACTGTTAACGCTGAATTTGATGAAGCTCTCTTGTGTTGCTGCAATTGTATAATTTGGTATGTTTGCTAAAAATTAAAACAGTGTATAGTACCTACAGTACAGAAGAAGAAATTAAGGGATTGAAATTTCTCTAAGAAATAAATGTTGGCAAAATGTCTAAGTAGCTGCACTAATCTAATACTTGAGTGCCCTAGATTATTTAGGTTCTGTTTTTTTTTGAAGGTTTATAACTCTTGTGGGTTTTCTCTTTATTTTTTGTGTAGTAAGGAATTTACAAGCATATACTGTACCATCTCCATAGTCAGACTTAAGAATATGTAGTCACCTTGCAATTCATTTTGCCATTTACTGATAACATAGCATGTGAAATTTGATTACATGTTAGGGTGAAATTAGTTTGTTCCTTGTATTTTCATGAAACTGAATTGCAGAGGTAATGCTAAGTGATAAAGCTTTACTCAACCTTTTTCTTATCACATAATTTCTCAAAAGGTATCACACAAAGCTGTTTTAGCCAGTGCCAAGCTACATTAGAAAGCAGAAGTATTTGCATTGCTAACTATGAGACAAGCTTTAAAGTGGTTGTCTGTCTAGTTTAAGGTGTTGGATTGCCCAAGTTGTACATCCAAATATGTGGTTCATAGCAAGCCTTCTCATATATGGCATTTTTTTTTTTTTTGGTGTTTGGGCCCATTTTCAGGTAGTCAGCTTTTGAAATATAATTTTATACATTGCTGTCTGTAAACAGAACAGGAAATATCCAGCTTGTGGGTTCTTGTGTAGTCTTTTATCTTGGTGGATTTTTTTTTGCGTTGTCAAATAACGTAGCTGCATATGTGGCAGTGGATGATAATGGGAGTGTTGACATAAAATGTTCGAAAGAATAGGGAAGAAGCGTCTCTCTACCACTGATAGAAAGTGGGAAGAAGCATCTCGCTACCACTGATAGAAAGTAGGTAGATAGTATCATCCTTAGTCTTTCAATTTTATTTTCAACACTTTTTCTCTTTTTTTGTGGTGTGGCGGCTTTTAATTTTCCATTGGAGACTAGTTTAGGACTGTGATCTTAGAAGAAGTGGACGAAGGAGAAATGGCTTGATTTGAGATTCTACATAATTGCTTGGATTCTCTGAAACAAAGTAAGATTGTCTTTCAATGCCATTGATCACTGACAAAAATCAGCCATATCCTCTTTATCCATTTCATGTAATAGAATGGCATATATTGAAGTCAGTCTTGATATAAGAGGCACATTCCTAGTGTCAACCCATACCAGAGTGACTCTCTTGGGAGTAGTGCCATTTTTTATATTCATCGTGGGACATCTTTCTGGAGGCTCTCTTTCAAGAAAGCAGTTTGACAGTCAGATGTTCACATATATATTTTTTTTTCAAAATGTGCTGTTCTTAGGTTATGATGATTATATTTTAATGATGAGGCAGCTTGGTAGGGGTGACACTAGGTTGTTGGTCTGTTGGCCTTCTCATTTTCCATAAAACCATTAAATGTTGATTAATGTGGAATTCTATTTTTAAAAAAACCTTGCCAAATCATATGTAATTTTAAACTGGCTGAATGTAATGTAATGTTTCTGTAAATAAATTACAAGTGAGAAAAGAAGTGGAATAAGAGATTCATAATGTTCTGGTTGAAAGGTTGTGTTGATTATTCTCCCCCAGGTAGGGAGTACAGGATGTATTCTATTCCACTGGTTTGCCATCTGAAGATATGTATTAGGCGGCTGCCGCAGATTTTCTTTATTTTCTTGTTTCTTTTTTCTTTTTTTTGAAATGTAAAGCTCTTGAATAATCGTTGCAGCATCCAGTTCTGTTTTATTACCCTTTAGTTTTCTAATAGAAAATCGTAATTTTCATACCCAAAGTTTTTATTAATGAAAAAATTCATTTGGCTGTATTCTAGATGATCTGAGACAATGGGGCAGTTATTTGAAGGCAGGATACATCAAAAGAAATTCATAATTTCAGTTTTCTGCGAAAATAAAAACCAGGTTTTGTAAGGATATATCTTTGGTGCAAACTGGTTCCATTGATGAAGAGTGCTGAGGCTAGCTAATAAGTAAAATGGGATTGGAGAGGACAGCCTACTCATCTGACCATAAGCGCTCAATTTTTCCTCAGTTGTATTACAGTGAACTGCAGAGGTTATCTTGGCATGGCAAGGTGTGTGGTCCCTTTGTCACCTCTAAATAAAGCTGTTAATTTTTTCTTTAGGCACCTGCACAGAATGTTCTGATTGGTCACTGTCCTAGTGGAAGAAGTTTGGGGACCAAGAGGAAGTGATCTAAGGTGGTTTCATTGGCATACCCCTTTGACTGTTCAGTCTGCACAGGGGTTCATATGGAATACTGATGATTGATCCACCCACTTAGCTCATGAGGACTGGAGTGCTTTATGGAGGTCTCCCATGTAGTCATTGACTCTTCCATTGTTTTTATCACTTCACTTGCAACTTGGTTCTCAAAGGTGGTCTACAGAGATTTAAGAAATTGCTGAAAACTCTTTAGTCTTCCTTATGGTCATTCAAAGATCTGTTCTTGATAGCCACCTTAAACAAATAGCTAATGCCAAAATTTCTGCTCCTGTCTCTGGGAAGTCATGCTTTAGCATCATACACTTTGGTTGCAACCTCTGCTTCTGATCTTGCTTCAGTTCCCGTAGTCCCATTCCCACTAGGACTGCTGCCTAAACTAGTCAAAGTTCTATATATAAAATGGTCAAAGAAGCACAAATTTATTTATAAAATGGTCAAAGAAGCACAAATTTATTTATAAAATGGTCAAAGAAGCACAAATTTATTTATAAAATGGTCAAAGAAGCACAAATTTATTATCTTCATTCCCCTTCAATGTAAGTCTGCCTTGTATAAGTCGTGAAAGTCTTGGGTTGAAACAATGTGATGAGTGAGGGGCTCATAAACCAATAAAATCGTTAACAAGTTTTGAATAAAAATTTATTTCAGTACTTTGTCTAATAAGAGTGGGTATTGGAATTATCATGGCAAGCATTGGATTTATATTTGGAGTCAATAGTGGGAGCTGTGGTGATTTTGTTAAATTTTTAAACGCCTACTGACGTATCATACGTTTTGACTGAAAATTGTCTGTTGGGTGCCAAGTTGGACTTTATCAGTTTGCACGCGACTATAAAAAATTTCAACCTTCGTCAACTTTGACGCGACCAAAATGGTCGAAAAACGCAATTGTAAGCTAAAACTCTTACATTCTAGTAATATTCAATCATGTACCTTCATTTTGCAACAGATTGGAAGTCTCTAGCACAATATTTCGATTTATGGTGAATTTTTGAAAAACTTTTTTCTTACACGTCACGTTGTCGTAACTATCGTCATTACAAAATTCCAGAAAATCAATTTCATGTAGCAGAAAATAATTTTGTTGTAGCGTTTATTTTTGCACTTTTCTATATTAATTTCAAGCTTTGGTCAACTTTAACTCTACCGAAATTACATAAAGTTTTATATATGAAAATTTGCGCAATTTCATGTAAAATACAGCAAAATACAACCCATGGTTGTAGCAGTGTTTTTATCAGTTTGGAAATATTTTCATATAAACAGTTTTTTTCAAAAAATCACAGCACTTATAAGATGCCAAAATTTCAACCTGAAGGTCAACTTTGAAAAAATATCATTACCATAAATGGTGAAAAAAACGCAATTGTAAGCTAAAACTCTTACATTCTAGTAATATTCAATCATTTACCTTCATTTTGCAACCAATTGTAAAAGTCACTAGCACAATATTTCGATTTATGGTGAATTTTTGAAAAAACTTTTTCCGTTTGTTGAAAAATGAAGCTAATTGATTGAATATTACGACTGTCCGCACCAGAAATTCTTTATAATTGCACGACCATTTGTCGTAATGTTTGCACCATTTTATATCAGTCGTTACACAAAGTTTTATGTATGGAAATGTGCGCAATTTCATGTAAGAATACAACAGAAAATAACTCATGGTTGTAGCTTAAGGAAAATGTTTTTTTATCACTTTTGAAATATTTTCATATAAATCACGATAACTGAATGTAAAAATTGCGTTTTTTTTACCAAGTTAAAGTTGTCAACTTTAACAGTTATCGATTTATGTGAAAATGGTAAAAACGCAATTATAAGCCATAAACTCTTACATTCTAGTAATATTCAATCATGTACCTTCATTTTGCAACAAACTGGAAGTCTCTAGCACAATATTTCGATTTATGGTGAATTTCTAAAAAAAAAAAACTTTTTCCTTACGTCTGCGCACTGTAACTCGGCCAAACATCTCAGAAATCCTTTCGTCACGTTGTCGTAATGTTTGCATCGTTTTACATTAGTCGTTACATAAACTTTTATATATGAAAATGTGCACAATTTCATGTAGAATACAACAGAAATAACTCATGGTTGTAGCTTTTATCAGTTTTGAAATATTTTCACATAAATCACGATAACTGCCAAAATTTCAACCTTCGGTCAACTTTGACTCGACCGAAATGGTCAAAAAACGCAATTGTAAGCTAAAACTCTTACATTCTAGTAATATTCAATCGTTTCCCTTCATTTTGCAATAAATTGGAAGTCTAGCACAATATTTCGATTTATGGTGAATTTTTGAAAAAAACATTTTCCTTACGTCTGCGCTGTAACTCGGCCAAACATCTCAGAAATTCTTTCGTCACGTTGTCGTAATATTTGCACCGTTTTATATTAGTCGTTACATAAAGATTTATATATGAAAATGTGTGCAATTTCATGTACAATACAACAGAAAATAACTCATGGTTGTAGCTTTTATCAGTTTTGAAATATTTTCATATAAATCACGATAAATAGAAAAAATTCGACTTTCGGTCAAATTTAACTAGACCGAAATGGTAGAAAACTGCAATTGTAAGCTAAAACACTTACAGTCTAGTAATATTCAATCAATTAGCTTCATTTTTCAACAAACGGGAAGTCTCTAGCACAATATTTCGATTTATGGTGAATTATTTTTGAAAAAATTTTTTTACGTCCGCGCGTTACGAATTCATGCATCATTTTGTAAAAATATTTTCTCTGTGTTGCTTTGATCGTTTTACAATTTGTTATATACCAAAATCATCGCAATTTAGTGTACAATACAAAGAAAAACAAAATAACCCGTTAGCTTTAACTGTTTTGCTCACAGCGCGATTTGTATAAAATTATATATGAAAAATTTTTTTTGCGCTGTCATATATTTCAATATTTATATATGGTAATGATATTTTTTTTTCCATTTCTGATGGTTGCATACTAAACTTCAGGCAGTGACAAAAAAAATGAGTCAAAAATATACTCTTAATCTTAAAAACTAAGCGTGCTGTGATTTTTTGAAAAAAACTGTTTTTCCTCTTCGGCGCTAACTCACCGAACGCCGCCGGCATATGGGAGACGTTTTCATTATAATGACTTACCAAAACACTGTAAAAGCTTTATCTCTTTAAAATCGACACGTCCAAGATATAAATTTTCAAACTTTGTTTGGAACGCTGATATAATTGGCGGGAGACCCAACCCCACCGGATGCCGGTGGGGGTGGTGTGGCAGGAGACATACCCATGAACCCAGGTCAGTTTCATTCTCAGGCGTATTGGGAACGCATCTCGCGCGTCCGTCTGCCTCAAACTGTTTGGTTTCCTTTGTCTCCTTGCGCTTAGTTGTGGTGTCTCTCCTTGGTGAAGTACTCAATTTCCTGTTTATTAATCTAGCTAGCCTAGCTCCGTGAATTGGTAGCTATGTCAGATTCAAGTTTCTCGGGATCCAGGGTTTGCGCTGGGAATTTGTGCTCCGCCAAACTAGTTAAACTTAAGTACGACCGCCATTCTGTGTACAGCATGTAGGGGTCAAGAGTGTTCCCAGGAGAACACATGCAGTGAATGTATGGGATGGAGTCAGGAGTTTTGGCAAACGTACAGTTCCCATCAGGTTAAGCTGGTTAGGGATAGGGATAGGAAAGCCTTTTAGCGTAAGGAAGCTAGGCTAGCTTCTTCTTCGTTGGTGGCATCGGCGTCATCTCCTCTACCGGCTGTTCCTTCCTCCTCTCCTACCCCCTCCTCTACCGCTGCTCTTTCCCCCTCTCATATTCCCCCCTCTTCTTCACCAGCTTCCCAGTATGTTTTCCCTAAAGCCAAGCCCAGCCTCGAGGCTGATAAATCAGAATTCGTTCTTTTCAGAAATCAAATGGAAGCGCAAATGAACGGTTTCATGGAGTCGGTCTTTAGTGCGCTCGCACCGTAGTACGGGCGTTAGCGTCGGTGATGACGTCAGTGTTGGTGTTGGTGATAACAATGTGGTTGTTTGCGATCGTGTTTCAGGCGAGTCTGCTCGTTTTCCTAAATCTTTTGAGCAAAGGCAACTGTCCCGCTCGCCTTCTGAGGCTAGAAGACAGTCCGGCACTGGCGAAAAGGTCAGAAATTATTGCCCACGAGCAGGCTTGTCCTCTAAGGCACAGGAAAGCCTTAGTCCTGGTGGCGAAAGTAGTAAGCTTGACTCGCCTTCGAAGCGTCGAAAAGCTTCAGGGAGACATGAAAGTGATTCTTGCAAGGCCCCGGAGGTTCAGGGGCGCGTAAACTCACGTAGTGTTTCTCCATCGACGCGTCGATCTTCTTGCCATCGCCGACATCGCAGGATGGTGTCCCCAGAAACTTTGTCAAGGCGGTCGCAGTCGAAGCGGCACTACCTAAGGTTAAGTTCTTCAGGTGAGAGTAGCAGCAGTTCATCTTCAGTCTCTTCATATTCCAGCTCTTCGGATCGCCCCCCTCCTCGTCATCGCAAGTGGGATCAGACCTCTCGGCCCTTAAAGAGGCAATCTTCGGATAATTCCTGCCCTAGGGTTACTAAACTCTTCAATAAAAGGACAGCCAGCCCTATACCTGGTTGCTCAGCGTGGGGATCCGATCAAGAAGATACATTTCAGACGCTTCCTCCCAGGTCACCTAGGGCAGTCAAGAGGCCTATCCCTCTCCAGGAAGTTCCGCCGCAAGTGCCCGGGCCTCTTACTCCTCCTCCTACACACGAAGTGTCTGCTCCTGTGGCTACATCCTCGCCCTCCCAGGAGTCTATTTTGTTGGAAGAGAAGCTAGAAAAGGTAGTCCGCAAAGTCCTTGGTATTCCTGAGGATAAAGAAGTCGTTTCTCCTCAACTCCTGGACGTCTGGGCACGGAACCAACTCTTTCTGGTGAAGAGGAAGGTCCAGGTGAATCGGGGCCTTCTTCACATTACGCTTCTGTACTCAGCTTTCTGCTGCAGTCGTACCCTCAACATTTTCAGCCGACAGCCCCCTCTTCTCCGACTTCTACGTTGCGTCTGGGAAAACAATGTCCTGCCACTTCCCTTCCCAAGTTGGTACTCTCCACCGCCTCCAAGAAAGCATTAAAAGAGGTAGAGGCGTGGTTGGAAGCTAAGAGGTCCTCGGGTAAGTCGTCGTTTATGCACCCTCCTTCAAAGCTGTCGAAAAGGAGGCAAAATTATTACAGCACAGGAGCTTCTCCTTCACTAGGATCCGCAATTTCAGCACAAGGGGACTTCGGCTCCCTTGTGGACCCCTCAAGACGCATTTCATTCGAGGCAGCCAAGACCTTCTTTTCTGCCCTAGATGTAGAACATTTTTCCAGGAACCTCTTCAAGCTCCTAGAGATTGTCAGCTTTATCGATTGGTCAATGGGAGCTATTTTTAAACAGGTGGAGCAGGCTAATGTCGCAGAAGACGTCTTGGAGAGAATCACGGGGTTCCTTTCCTGCACCGATATTGCTATCCATGATGCGGCAGGCGAAATTTCCTCCCTCTTCGCCATGGCCACTCTGAAGAAGAGGGAAACTTGGTGCTGTTTCTTATCTAAGGCTGTGACTTCTTCGCAGAGAATGGCGTTGATGTTCGCACCCTTTGACAAGGAGGGCCTTTTCCCAGAAGCAGTAGTGAAAGACGTCCTGTCAGCCATGGATAAGAGGGCGTCGTCACACATCCTGTCTATGTCTTCCACCAAACCGAGGCCTGCTCCCGCTCCTTTGACCAAGATGGTATCTCCTCTTAACAGGCATCCGTTTCGTAACTCCAGGTCCAAACCTTACTCAAGGTCCCGCTCCAACTCCAGGGGTCACAAGTTCTCCTCGAAGCCACAAGGTCGTCATGCCAGTAAGTAGGAACCCTGTCCTCCATGCGCCGGTGGGGGCCAGACTCAGCCTCTTTTGGGAGGAATGGAGAGACAGAGGTGCAGATCAGTGGGTGGTGCAAGTGCTCCAGCTAGGCTACCGCCTTCCGTTCGCCCAACCTCCTCCTCTCTCCAATTCTCCCATTTCCTTGACAGCATACTCAGGAGGCTCAGTCAAGTTTTCGGGCCTAGAGACAGAAGTCCAGTCTCTCTTAGGGAAAACGGTCATCGAAGAAGTAAAGGACATGTCAACCCCGGGTTTCTACAACCGCCTGTTTGTAGTCCCCAAGTCATCAGGGGGTTGGAGGCCAGTTCTCGACGTAAGTGCTCTCAATCTGTACTTAGTGAAAACCAAGTTTTCCATGGAAACGAACCGCTCCGTTCTTCAGGCACTAACTCGAGGGGATTGGATGGTGACCCTCGACATGGAAGATGCCTATTTCCACATTTCAGTACATCAGGACTCCAGGAGGTATCTTCGCTTTGTTTTCAAGGACAGAGTTTACCAGTTCCGGGCCCTCTGCTTCGGCCTGTCGACAGCCCCGCAAGTGTTCACCAGGATTCTCGCCCCGATAGGTCATTGGCTCCACCTGGAGGGAGTTCGGATCTCCTTGTATCTCGACGACTGGCTACTCTGTTCATCACCAAGGGACCGCTGCATGGAGGACCTTCACAGAACCCTAAGGTTAGCTCGAGACTTAGGGATTCTGATAAACACGGAAAAGTCGAGCTTAATTCCTTCACAGAGGATTCTTTGTTTGGGGATGACTCTGTACAGTCTAGCTTTTTGGGCTTTTCTGTCTCCCAAAAGGGTCTCCTCCTGCCTTCAGACGGTGGAGAAGTTTCTCCTCCTGGACAGTTGCTCCGCCCGTCAGTGGATGGCTCTCCTGGGAACTCTGTCGTCAGCGGAGCAATTTGTAAAGTTAGGCCGTCTGCACATGAGACCCTTACAGTTTTTCCTCAGGGGCTCTTGGGACAGAAGGACCCAAACGGACTCCACGGTCTTCAACATTCCCCCCGACGTCAAGGGGCATCTTCTCTGGTGGAAATCGCCGGAAAGGCTTTCGGAGGGTCTAGATCTCCTCCCAAGACAACCATCTCTGCAGATGTTCTCAGACGCGTCCAATGTTGGGTGGGGAGCACATCTCGCCAACCTCAGGACGTCAGGAGTTTGGTCGGACGAACAGAAGAAGCTCCACATCAACGTCAAGGAACTGTTGGCCATTCACCTCGCTCTCCAGGACTTTTCGACCCACGTCTCAGGCCAAGCAGTCGCTGTTCACGCCGACAACTCGACGGCTCTAGCCTACATCCGGAAACAGGGAGGTACCCATTCCTTCTGCCTGTTCAAAGCTGCAAGGGACCTTCTTCTGTGGGCGGACAGCAACAAGGTGGCCCTGTTCCCTCGGTTTGTGCAGGAAAGCTGAACGCCCTGGCGGACCAACTCAGCCGCCGGAACCAGACTCTCCCACGGAGTGGACCCTGCACCGCAAGTGTGCCTAGATCTGTGGAATCTGTGGGGCACTCCCATAATAGATCTCTTCGCTACCTCCAAGAACCATCGTCTCCCAGTTTTTTGCTCACCAGTTCCAGACCCACTGACTCACTTGGTGGACGCCATGCTCCTAGACTGGACGAATCTGTTTGCCTATGCCTTCCCTCCTTTCGGGCTCATCAGGCAAGTGATAAAACAAAGTGAAGTTCCATCAGAATGTCGAACTGATCCTCGTTGCCCCGTTCTGGCCAAGGAAGGAGTGGTTCCCGGACCTGCTAGATCTCCTGATAGACTTTCCCAAGGCTTCTCCCTCAAAGGAAGTCGCTTCTCAGACAACCCCACCTAATGAAGTTCCACCAGGGATTGTCCACTCTCGCTCTGACAGGCTTCAGACTGTCAGGAAACTCATCAGAGCGCGAGGTTTTTCAAGCAAGGCTGCAGAGGCTATTGTGAGGTGCAGAAGGGACTCCTCTAGCAAATTATACCAATCCAAGTGGACAGTCTTCAGGAACTGGTGTAGAAAAAATAGTTTCTCCTCTTCTTCGACGTCTATAGCTCAACTTGCCGATTTTTTCATTTACTTGAGGGATTCAAGAAAATTGATGCCATCAACCATCAAGGGTTACAGAGCTATGCTGTCCTCCGTCTTCTACCATAGGGGGGTAGACCTATCAAATAACCGAGACTTGTCAGACCTCCTCAAGTCCTTAGACACAGCTAAGACCCCAAAACCTGCCCTTGCCTGGAATTTAGATGTAGTTTTGAGGTGGTTGATGTCTCCAAGGTAATGAACCTTTAGAAGATCTTTCTCTTAGAGACCTCACTAAGAAATCCCTTTTTCTGGTTACTTTAGCAACGGCAAAGATGGTTAGTGAAATACAGGCCATTGACAAGGAAGTGGGGTTTTCACAAGGTAATGCTGTTTGCTCATTCACCTTGAATTTTCTGGCCAAGAACGAGTCTCCTTCCAACCCGTGGCCTCGGCCCTTTACCATTCAGAACCTCTCCGAAGTGGCTGGCCCTCAAGAATTGGAGGCTTCTTTGTGCCCCGTTAGAGCTATCAACACTTACTTAGCCGGAACGGCCAGCATCAGAGGACATTCCTCTAACCTGTGGTGTTCAGTGAAAGATCCAACCAAACCTTTATCCAAGAATGCCCTGGCTTTCTTCGTCAAGGAACTCATTTTAGAGGCGCACAGGCACATCAACGAAGAGGACGCATGCCTAGTCAAGTCTCACATTCACGAAGTGCGCTCAATAGCAACTTCAGTGGCTTTCCGTCATAATAAGTCACTTTCGCAGATCACACAGAGCACCTTCTGGAGGTCGAAGTCGGTGTTTGCGTCTCACTACCTTAGGGAGGTCGAAGTTGCGTATCAGGACCTGTTTGCGTTAGGTCCCGTATCGATAGCTGGCTTGGTTTTAGGGGGAACACACTAGGGGGGTAGGTTCTTTATCTTTCCTTCCCCCTGTGGTTTTATGGTTGCTGAGTTAATGGGAAGCTGGGGGTGCTCAGTTCACCTGGAGTACCCTCCATTCTAGTTGAGCTGCTGAGGGTATAGGGAAGGGGGATGTATTTAACTATTTTTAGGTTAGGCGGTGAGGCCCGTTTTTCAGTCTGGTTGCTTTCCAATTGCTCAGGGCAAGAGCAAAGGAAAGTCACCCCTTGTCTTAGTCAGCGGTGTACTTCCCTGACTACTTGGGTTGTTATGGAGCAGAGTAGCTAGCAGTGCTTACGCCCAATGCCTCTGCAGGTAATGGAGCTTCAACCAGCAGCAGTACCTCCCTGCAAAAGCCCATCTACCAGGTAAGGTGACTCCTGCCCTTTTGTTGGTAGGGATCCTTAAGATACCCATGGTTAGAGTTTGTTCCTTTTCTTTTTTTTTTTTGTGTAACCTTTCAATAACTGGTACCTCATCCCCTGCCCTTCCACCTTAAATGTGGAATCAGCTTTTACAGTGTTTTGCTAAGTCATTATAATGAAAATTACATTTTTATGATAAAATGATGTTTCATTATACTTACCAAAACACTGTAACGTAAAGGCCTCCTCTCCCCGCAGGGGGAGACGTTATCTCAGGTTTTCACTAATTGTGTATGCCGAGAATGAAACTGACCTGGGTTCATGGGTATGTCTCCTGCCACACCACCCCCACCGGCATCCGGTGGGGTTGGGTCTCCCGCCAATTATATCAGCGTTCCAAACAAAGTTTGAAAATTTATTTTTGTACATGCAACTTACCCGTCAGATATATACTTAGCTATAGTCTCCGGCGTTCCGACAGAATTTCAAAACTCGCGGCACACGCACAGGTAGGTCAGGTGATCAACCATACCCGACGCTGGGTGGCGGGAATAGGAACCATTCCGTTTTCTAATCAGATTTTCTCTGTCGCTGGTTCCGGCAACATCTGTTGTTGGTTCCTCCTGCTTTGATTTTCGTTTTCTCGCTTGCTGAGGATCTTTTTGGCCTGATTTTGGTGACGTATTGGATCTTTGGTTTGGCATACGCTATTGTGGACTGTTTTTGGATTTGCTTTTGGATTGTTCATTAAGATGTCTGACGTTAATGTTTCGCCTGTGTTCCGTGTGTGTGCTAGGCAAGAATGTAAAAGTGAGGTTGCCGAAAGCTTGTAGACCCTCACACTGTATGTATGAGGTGTAGGGGGAATGATTGTTCTTGGACAATAGGTGCAAGGAGTGTGAGAAATTGTCTGATCAGGAATGGAAGGTTTTGTCTTCTTATCTGAAGAAGCTTGAAAAGGATAGAGTTAGGAAGGCTTCCTCCAGAAGCTCGAGTAGGTCTCGCTCTGCTGAGCATGATTTTGAAATTAACCCAGTAGACTCTCCTAATCCTTTGGTTTCAGCCCCTTCTCCCTTCATCGAACCTGTGGATTCGTCCTCTGAAATGGCTGCGATGAAAGCGGAACTTCTTTGTGTGAAATCGCAACTGCGCGCGATGAAGGAAGGTAAGAGTGACAGTGATGTGTGCAGTGTCCCCAGTGTAGTGGAGGGGGCGTCTGATCGGCTCCGCATTGCTCCTAGGCCTAGACCTCTTCCAAACTCCCAGGACCAGTGTTGGAGGAATGTCGAAAAGCATCCAGGGAGGATGTAGAGCATCCCCAACGATCAGGCGTCCCTTTCCGAGGCAGATCCTGTTGTTGCGTCCCAGGCTGCCTTGGATCGCCATCAGGAAGAAAAGGCATCCTGAAAAGTGTTTCTCGTCGTCTGACGCGTCTTCTCCGAGACGTGTGGTGGAGTTCGGCTGAGGAGTCGCCCTTTGAAGAGATCTTGGAAGGCTCCTAGAGTAGAGCGTTTGGACTCGAGCCCTGAGCGCTTCCCGGAGGATTCTCCTATTGTCAGGAAGAGAGTCAGATCCCCTCCTCCTCTCCATCAGGGGTGAAGGATTCGACGAAGAAGATTTTGATCGGCCTCCAGGAGCAGTTATCGGCGCTTGTTGGATCTCTTGCTAAGGACTCCTCTTTCGTAGGAAGGATGACTTTCTTCCTGTCAAGAGTTCCAGGAAGCTCTCGTCTTCAACTCATATTCGCTCTTCTCCTGCCAAGTTCCTTCGTCCAGCAAGTTTTCTGACGAGAAATCTCGTAGATGCTCTTCGCCGAACAGGCGCCAGTCTCCAGCAGGCGCACTTCTTCCAGGCTTTCGTCATCGAGAGAAGCGCCTCTCCTTCCAGGCGCAGTTTTTAGCAGTGGAAGAAAGCCTCACTGTACTTCTCCTTTGCTGGGGACCATTTCCTCGCTGGAACAGTTCGTCTCCTTAGGAAAACTTCATCTGAGACCTCTTCAGTTTTTCCTAAAGGAGAGTTGGGACCAGAAGTCTCAGGACTTAGCAACTTTGTTCCAAATTTCGGACAAGATAAAAGAGGATCTCAACTGGTGGTTAGACCCCTCGAAAATTATGCCAAGGACTGTCTCTTCAGTTACTGAGCCCTACCCTAGTGTTGTTCTCAGACGCCTCGGAGTCGGGATGGGGGCAACACTAGGGTCGAGAGAAGTGTCAGGCACCTGGGAGGAGACCAGGTGAACTGGCACATCAACAAGAAAGAGCTATCAGCAGTTCATTTGGCTCTCATCAAGTTCGAGTTCCTTGTCGCAGGACAAGTAGTCCAAGTGAACTCAGACAACACTACTGCCCTGGCTTATATAAGAAAAACAGGGAGGAACACACTCCTTCTCCCTTTACGAAACGGCAAAAACGTTGCTGTTATGGGCTCAGGAGAGGAGGATCAGACTCCTCACCAGATTTGTACAGGGAGAGAGGAATGTGAGGGCCGACCTTCTCAGCAGGAAGGATCAGGTCCTTCCCACAGAGTGGACTCTCCATTCAGAAGTCTGCGAAAGACTGTGGAACCTGTGGGGAAGGCCGAATATCGACCTTTTGCAACCCACTGGAATGCAAGGCTAGAAAACTACTGCTCTCCGATATCGGACCCGAGAGCAGTTGCAATAGACAGTCTTCTCCTAGATTGGACAGGATTAGACGGATATGCCTTTCCCCCATTCAAGATCCTAGGAGAAGTGGTAAGAAAGTTTGCATCATCGGAAGGCGCGAGACTGACACTGGTAGCTCCGTTTTGGCCAGCTCAAGACTGGTTCACAGAGGTACTGGAATGGATAGTAGATTTTCCAAGATCGCTTCCACACAGGAACGATCTTCTCAAACAGCCCCACTTCAACAGATTCCACAAGAATCTCCCGCTCTCAGTCTAACTGCCTTCAGACTATCGAAGGTCTGGTCAGAGCGAAGGGTTTTTCGCACAAAGCTGCGAAGGCTATTGCAAGAGCCAGGAGATCCTCAACCCTTCGCGTCTACCAGTCGAAGTGGGAGGTCTTTAGAAGATGGTGCAGGACCAATAAGATATCCTCTTCCAGTACCTCTGTGACAAACATTGCTGATTTCTTTATCTTCCTGAGGGAACATTGCAACCTCGCTGTATCCACAATTAAGGGATACAGGAGTATGTTATCTTCGGTTTTCAGACACAGAGATCTGAATATCTCGGAAAACAGAGACCTTCATGACCTTATAAGGTCTTTTGAAACGTCAAAATTCAGGACTTCGAAACCTCCCAGTTGGAATCTAGACATAGTTTTGAAATTCTTAATGTCTAAAAATTTGAACCTCCTCATCAAGCTTCCTTCAGGGACCTCACCAGGAAGTCACTTTTCCTCTTTGCCCTTGCCTCAGCTAAGAGAATAAGTGAAATACAAGCCTTAGACGGCAAAGTTGGTTTAAGGGAGGTTCGGCTATATGCTCCCTTTAAACCATTATTTCTAGCGAAGAATGAGAATCCTTCTAAACGTGGCCAAGAACCTTTGAATTAAAAGGTCTTTCTTCTGTGATTGGACATGAGTTGAGAGGACTCTATGCCCTGTCAGGAGCCTTAAATTCTACTTAGAAAAGAAGAAATCTCTGGGAGGATCGGTTGAAAGTCTTTGGTGCTCTGTCAGGAATCCTTCACGAGCGATCTCAAAGAATGCGCTGTCCTTTTTTATTAAGGACGTCATCAAGGAAGCGCATATCTCATGTGAGGATGAGCACTTTAAGCTCCTTAGAGTGAAAGCACACGAAGTGAGAGCCATTGCTACTTCCTTGGCTTTTCACAAGACGTTGTCTCTCCAGTCTATTTTAGAGGCAACCTATTGAGGGTGTAATTCAACGTTTGATCTCATTACTTACGAGATATTAGAGTAACGTATGATAAGTGCTTCTCTCTAGGAGCGTACGTATCTGCGGATTCGGTGCTGGGACAGGGAGCTGAATCCAATCCTATTTAGTTTAGTTAATTTAGTTGTTTTTTAAGCTTGGTGGTGTGTGTTTTTTATGGTTGGTTGAAAGAGGGTGATGGAATTATGCTTCCCCTTTCAATTCTTATCACTAACAAGGTTAGGATTGGTCAGGTGGTCGGGATTGGTTGTCATGTTCCTTGTAATTTGTATGGACACCTAGCTCTGTCATGTAAGAGGGATAGCCCCCATTGATACGATTCAGGTGTAGGCTCGGTCATGTAAGTGGGTCAGCCCCCTTTGACACGATCCGCTATAGGCTCGGCCATGTTAGTGGGTCATCCCCCATTGGCACGATCCAGAAGGGCTGTCAGTCACAGGTCACATCCTCGCTGAAGCTCCTGAGGCAAGCAGACTCATAGACAGTATCCATGAAGTCTTCTGCCCAATCAGGTAAGAACCATGGTTTTTTTGTTTATCCTACAACATATGTTGTTTCCCGTTTTTTAGTTATTTTCTGTCTCTTGCCCTCCTCCAAGGGTGCCATTCAGCTAAGTATATATCTGACGGGTAAGTTGCATGTACAAAAATGATATTTTTATGATAAAATAAAGTTTTGTACATACTTACCCGGCAGATATATACGATTGATGGCCCGCCCAGCCTCCCCTCAGGAGACAGGTGGAAGAGAAAATCTGATTAGAAAACGGAATGGTTCCTATTCCGCCACCCAGCGGCGGGTATGGTTGATCACCTGACCTACCTGTGCGTGTGCCGCGAAGTTTTGAAATTCTGTCGGGAACGCCGGAGACTATAGCTAAGTATATATCTGCCGGGTAAGTATGTACAAAACTTTATTTTATCATAAAAATATCATATCTCGGACGTGTCGATTTTAAAGAGATAAAGCTTTTACAATGTTTTGGTAAGTATAATGAAACATCATTTTATCATAAAAATGTCATTTTTGTAAATAGAGGCTTGGCGTTTAAGGGTTAACCTCCTGACAATGTTTGGATCCTTGAGTTTTCAGCAGGATTTAATATATCAAGGGTGACACTATTTCTCAGTTCATCCTTGTTCATATCTTGGGTGGGCTTGTTCTAGGTATAGCTCTCTGCCATTTCTATTAGCGGATGATTGCATCTAGTCAACACTGTCAGCATGTATTGGTGCCATTCTTTGGGGTAAGGTAGGGAATTTAATAAAGGGACCTGCAGGAAAGGTAATCTCCAAGATTTTTAGCATTTTCTTTTCAACTTACATATTTTAAATTAGATTATCTCTAAAATTCATATCTGCAAAGTACATTCTGACCAGTTGAGAATATTGCTTTTAGGGTTATATCAAGCTGTCTCAATGCTGTTTATCCTCCTACTTGCCTTGTTAAAGAAATTTTCCTGAGACGTCCACCTTTCTAGGTTCCACAAGGAAATAACACTATAAGAACAAGCTTACTTATTGTTCTAGACAAATCAAGTGACCCTTTCCCTCAGTTCCCATTAGGTGGGAGGCTCACCCACTCCTGTCAAATTCGACAAGGCCTAGAAGTAGAACCTTGGTGGTGGACTTACTCAGGGAAGGGTACATCGTTCTCTTCCATTGAAGTCCACGTCTTTAAAGCCTCCATTATCATTCCCTGGGGTACATAATTCCCTTCCATTGAAGTCCACATCTTGAAGTCTCCATTACCATTCCCTGCATATCTTCACAACTGGAGAGATTCCAAGCCTCGCAAGTGAAGGTGACAATACTGTTAAGTTGGCCATTGATTTAGTGACCGATATCTCCATAGGTTTCTACCACTCTCTCTTGGTCCCAAAGGCAAAGGCAACCGGAGGCTAGAGACCATTGTTGGATCTTCCCAATCTCAAAAAATCTGTTTGACCAGATTTTCCATGGAATCGACCACCTCTGTCTTAGCAGCCATTCAAAAGGATGATGGAAGGATTTTAGTGGACATGTGAGATGCTTCCATGGCCTCAAACATCCTCATTCTCACAAATTTGTCCCTGTAGGGGGTTAGTGCCGTCAGTGCACCTTATGTGGTGCGCTGAAGGCATTACTTAAGGTTCTTTGCAGGGTGCCTTCATCCCCTAGCTGCAACCCCTTTCATTCCTTTAACTGTACCTCCGTTCATATTATCTTTATTCCATCTTACTTTCCACCCTCTCCTAACAATTGATTCATAGTGCAACTGCGAGCTTTTCCTTATGTACACCTTTCAAACCTTTAACTGTCAATATCTGTTTCAGCACTGAATGACCTCATAGGTCCAAAGTGCTTGGCCTTTGGCCCAAATTCTATATTCAATTCAATTCAATTCTAACAAATTTGTCTTCTTTGTTTTCAGTGGCCAAGATTTTTGGTTCCGTGTCATGTGCTTCAGCCTGAGTAATGGCACCAAAGGTGATCGCAAAATTGCCAACACCAGTGTCCAGGTGGTGTCACCTTTAGGAGTCAGAATTCTCATTTACCTAGATGACTGACTAGCTCTTCATTGGGCGAGTCAGTACAGTTGTGGCCTTGCACTCACGAGACCCGAGTTCAACTCTCCGGCCGGCTAATGAAGAGTTGGAGGAATTTATTTCTGGTGATAGAAATTCATTTCTCGCTATAATGAGGTTTGGATTCCACAATAAGCTGTAGGTCCTGTTGCTAAGTAACCAATTGGTTCTTAGCCACATTAAATAAGTCTAATCCTTCGGGCCAGCCCTAGGAGAGCTGTTAATCAGCTCAGTGGTCTGGTAAAACTAAGGTATACTTAACTTACGATGACTGACTAGCCCTTAGCCCTTCCCATTTCTGTACAAGGGATCCTGTGGCTGAAAGTTTGATCCTAAACCTTGCTAGTATTTCAAAATCAGTTCTAGCCCAGTCCCAAATAATGATCTATCTGGGAATGAATATTAATTCTATTTGAGTTTTTGGGCTTGTGTATCAGAGAAACAAATACACTAGACTTGTTTTTTCAATTCTAACAGTTTCTTTCCTTAGCTATTTTTAACCCCATAAACAATCATAATCACAAAATAAACTGGAATATGTCACATATAATTTATAGCAGCATTGTTGGTTCAAAAGCCAGATGATAGAATCAGCCCTGATTAAACAAAGAAATACAAAGAGCCTCTCAAAATGAGCCTGGGATTCAGATCTGATAGATAAAATCTTCCTCCAGTCACCTGTTAAGTTTAAGGAGAAGCTAACAACAGGAGTGATGTAGTGGCAACTTCTGGAATATTCCTTCATCGGTATGAATACCACTGCTCTGTAGCTCTTATCTCATTCATCACCTGCCTGTTGAAGAGGACAGACAGTCTCTCCGAAATATAGCTATAAACTTCTACCCTTTTGGTGTTTTTATGAGCTCCTTTTATATATATATATATATATATATATATATATATATATATATATATATATATATATATATATAAATTATATATATGTATATATATATATAAATTATATACAAATATATATTTATATATATATATTATATATATATATATATATATATATATATATATATATTATATAATTTATATATATATATATATATATATATATATATACAATTATATTAATATTTATATATATATATATATATATATAATATATATATATATATATATATATATATATATATATATATATATATATATATATATATATATTTATTTATTTATATAATTATATTATATATAAATATATATATATATATATATATATATAATATATAAATATATATATATATATCTAGATGGAAATATTATAATATCGCACACACAAAGGAGGAGGAATAACAAAAATACAGGACTATAAAAATAGATTTATTAATATTAAATCTTAATAAAAATCTATATAACAAATGAGCCAGGTCCGGGCCATGAAACACAAAAATAAAGCAATATTACTTTATATCAAAAAGAATACCAGCAGCAGTCGATACAAAAAAAGCCATCTCCAGCGAAGTCCACCAACTAACGACAGCAGGCCAGATTATCACGACGATCCTGCTGCCGCCTCGCCAAAATACAAAGGACACGGGCCACTGTGAGCCAAAACTGCCGACAAGGTCTCCACCATGCCAACAAACAACCATCTTCGTTGGTGCGCTGCTCCAGCCTGGGCCCAAACACCGGCTGCCCAAGAAACGTCTTCAAAGTCGAACTGCTGCTGGTACTCAAAAAAGTTCTCTTCCCAAGAGAACAACCTGTTCGCTATTGCTGCCCGAACCTGACTAAAGGTTGGCGCCACGCCAACACAGACGTAAACACTCCTGTGAAAATAAGAGGAGGGGGGGAGGATTAGCCAAACAAACAAACTACCATAACGCCCATAAAACAACCAAAGATCCTAATACCTTCCTCTCGACAGAAAAAAAAAAAAATTACAAATTTTTTTTTTTTTCAAAATAACCAACCTCCCCCCTCCAATGTGGTGAAAACTCCGACAACCAGAGCAGAGCCAATCCTGTCACGGTCGCCAATGTAACGAACCGAGGTTTTCGGCCCTTAAGAAAACACAGGATCTAGATGGAAATATTATTGGGGCTGCTCTGGCTAATCGACAGCTCGCACACACAAAGGAGGAGGAATAACAAAAATACAGGAGTTTGCTATAAAAATAGATTTATTAATATTAAATCTTAATAAAATCTATAACAAAAAAATATAACAAATGAGCCAGGTCCATGTCACGAAACACAAAAATAAAGCAATATTACTTTATATCAAAAGAAGTATATACAAAAAAAAGCCATCTATCCACCAATATATCATATCGCCAAAAATACAAAGGACACGGGGCCACTGCACCGAGCCAAAACTGCCGACAATATTGGCCAACAAACAACCATCCAGCCTGGGCCCAAACACCGCTGCCCAAGAAACGTCTTCAAAGTCGAACTGCTGCTGGTACTCAAAAGTTCTCTTCCCCAAGAGAACAACCTATACTGCTGCCCGAACCTGACTAAATAAACACTCCTGTGAAAATAAGAGGAGGGGGAGGATTAGCCAAACAAACAAACTACCATATAAAACAATAAAGATCCTATATATATATATATATATATATATATATATATATAATTTATACATAATTTATATATATATATATATATATATATATATATATATATATATATATATATATATATATAAAATTTATACATAATTTATATAATATATATATTATATAATATATATATATATATATATATATATATATATATATAAAATTATATATAATTATATATAAATATATATATATATATATATATATATATTTATATATATATAAAATTATATATAATTGTATATATTATATATGTAATATATATATATGCATATTATTAACTGTCTGTTGCATGCTATTAACTGCTTGCTTGCACTTCTGTAGGAACAAGTGGTCGATGTTTAACTATGCTGGAACTTCACTTATCGTGCTCAGATGTTGACTATCTTTCAATATTTCATAAGTTCTTCTTTTATTAATGTTGGTTAAATGAAATTTATGTTTCCCCTTAATTACATTTATTTAGTCTTTAAACTGTATAACTTTTCCACCTTTCAATGGGTAGCAATGACCAAGTCTTTATCTTAAAGGCACATCTTAAAATTCGTGGACTTTGAATTTCACTTGTACTATGGGCATTCAGAAATTTTATAAGTTCACAAGTCTGTTTGGGTTTTCACAGTCACCTCTCCACACATCTCGCACACTCCCTGCCCTGATGCCTTTTTCTAACTAACTCTGCTTCCAGAGCCTTCGTATATATGGGTATGGGTTTGATGCCTAAATCTGGTACAGTATAATTTTCCCTAGTTTCGTCCAGATGGGCTTCCCTTTTCCATTAATGTTTCACGTTTAATTGTCTATGCAATTCGTTCAACGGTTGTTATCGAGTTAACGTTATGGTGTGCGAGAGGTCACCAGGCGAGGTCAAGATCTAAATTAGTTCATCTTTTTGCCCAGCGCAGTACGGGTAAACACTTTTAGTCACTGGCGACGAACGGTTAAACTCGGCATCTGTTATACTTAGTTTTTGTTAACGTCTTTTCTGTTTTTTTGCTCTCTCTGTCTTTAGCAGTGATTTTCTGTATGCCCTTGTGCGTATATCAAAGTATTTAGTTTATTCAATTATAGACTCGTTTCTATTATAATCTCGGCCAGCTACCCAGCTGACTCCGGCAGCTCTAGCTAAACTAAGCCAAAATTAATACATCTGCGAGGACTCCTAATACATGCTTCTTAGGAAAATCACACAACTTATAAATAATTTTAAAGAACTAAATTGAATACAAAACAATCATTTCTTCAATCAAATTAAATGAGACATTCGAATGTACTAGCAAAACAAAATATAATTTGCTATCCAAGTTACATAATTATTACTCAGTCCTCAGTCCTATGCTATTTAGGTGGATATCGACGAATAAATATTGTTCTTCTTCTCTTCTGATGACGACGAAATTCATAGTGTTTCTTGGTTGACTATGTGAAGGGGGATGTAGACTTGACGGTTACCTTCTCGATCTCGTACTTCTTGAAGCGTCCTGGAGGAATATCCTTGTGTAATTGTGTGTGTCTATAAGTGTGTTATGTGTTTATGCAAACTCATCTCGACTTCTTTGATGTGACTATTAACAATTTTCTCGTATGATAAGTTTTGTATGTTCATTATTCAACACAAAAGTTATGATTGGCAACTTTACTAAAGGAAGTGGTAAGAGATTAGTAGTCGTAAGTTTTTTTTCTTTACATTTACTGTAACAATAGTTAGTAAGTTTTCATTAATTAAAATCTTTTAAACAAGTGGGTAAGGTAAGTGTGTTAGTTATTGCAACAAAATCTGAATTAATGGTAAAAAGAATTTTCTTTACTGAAATTATTTAATATCTAGGAAATTCCTTCTTAAGGATAATAGTCATTCTTGATTAGAAAACTAAGATATTGTTAAATTCCTTGAAATGATTACATTACATTTTAAAATTTACGTACAATCCCTCGTTTCCTAAATACTCCCCTTTATAGTCAAAGAAAAAGTAAATTCGAAGTTAGTCCACTTAACCCCAAATTTTGCTACAAAACCAACTAATCAAAGTAAGAATTGCAACAATATAAAAAAAATGTTTATTCCTAAGTCAACCGACGAAGGTAAACTTAGCAATGAAAAAATCAAATACAGGGAATAATAGGATGATTGATGGGTTTGTTCTTATTATAATTACTGAAATGTGACTCTTCTATTTCTTAGGTTATACCTAGTTTTCCTTCTGAAATTTCTTCTTTTGATTCTTCAGTCATTTCTGGTTCTTTGACTTCTTTAGTTCTCTTAACTTTGTCCTTATTTATCCAAAATCCCTCATCTTCTAATGATTCGGCATATGTGGAAGGTATTTGGTTGTTTATTCTTGTCACTGTGAATTTAGTGGCTAACTTATAATTAATTCCACTTCTTACTTCCTTCTTGATGTAAACTTCATCCCCTATCTTGTAATCTACTGGCTTTAACCCTTCTTGATGTTTGTCAGTCATGATCTTCTGGGCTTCTTCTAGATTCTTGTGTAACTGTTTATGAATTACCTTGAAATTATTAATTCTTATCTTCATAATATCTTCAGAATAATTTGGCTGTATTGGCTGATTCTGCCATGCATATGGTAGTCTTGGTTCATATCCCATCAAAGCTTTTATGGGTGTTGCTTGAGTACTGGAATGATTTCTAGCATTTAATGACAATTGGAGTAAAGGTAAATTGATATCCCATTCAGGATCCTGTCCTACTGTATGCCTTAATGCATCTAGAACCTTTCTGTTATTTCTTTCTACTAAACCATTGCTAGCTGGATGATATGGTTGTATTGTTACTTTCTTTACTTTGAGTGCATCACAAATTTCTTGTACTAATGAATTATTGAATTCGATACCATTGTCAGATATTATAAGCTGTGGGGCAAAATATCTACAAAAAATTTTGTCAAAGAGAGCGACTGCACATTCTTTAGCTCCCTTTCCTGTTATTGGTATTAGCTCTGTGTATCTGGTAAGTGCATCTATACAGACTAGTATATTCTTATTCCCCTTACTCGTGGTATGCAAGTTAGTTATGAGATCTATTGCTACTCTTTCAAATGGAGTTTGTGGAATGGGATACTCCCTAGAGGTACTTCTTTGTCTGTTCTTCCTTTATAACTGTTACAAGTATTGCAGCTTTCCACATAGTTGCTAACATCTTTGTAAATTCCCTTCCAATGGAAAGATCCTTTAATTAATCTGTTTCATCTCTTCCTGGGTGTGCTCTCATGTCATCATCACGCATCAGTTCAATAACTTTACTTCTTAGGCTCTTAGGTACCATTCTTTTGTGAGTTACACCTTGAAAGGATTTAAATGGGTCATATTCTTCACACATCCAGGCTAATACGTTGTCTATGATATTCACTGCGTCTATGGGACATCCAATTTTCTTACTCAATTCTATTTGCTCTTGCTGATCAAATTCCTTCTCATTTTCTACAAATCTGAAAACTTCCTTCAAATCTTCATCCTCTCTTTGTTTCCTTATGAAGTTTTGCCTGGAAAGTTCTTCTGTGTAATGCATGGTAAATACATTGCATATGGGTTCACTTGTTTTTGTTTCTAGGCTAATCATATTTAATATCTAGGAAATTCCTTCTTAAGGATAATAGTCATTCTTGATTCTTGATTGTGGGATGTATCTTGATAATGTGTCTGCTACTTTATTTGTTTTTCCTGGCACATATTTCATTTCTATGTCATAATCTTGGGCTGTCATAAACCATCGAGCTCTTCGTCCAGAAAAATTCTGATTTTTGAGCATTTCTACTGCAGCTGAATGATCGGTGAATACAGTTATTTTATAGCCAAATATTATGTACCTGAAGTGCTTTAAAGCGTCTATTATGGCTAAAGACTCTAGGTCTGTTACTGAGTAATTTACTTCTGTTGGTTTTAGTTTTCTACTGTAATAAGCTATAGCATGATATTTGTTATCATGTCTTTGCATTAAGCATGCTCCTATGCCAGTACGGCTTGCGTTTGTCCTTAAGAAGAATTCTTTATTAAAATCTGGAAAACTAAGTACTGGAGGGTGTGTCAATCTTTCCTTCAGTTCATCATATGCCTTCTGTTGTTTGGTTGACCACCAGAACTGTATGTGTTCTTTTAATAACTCAGTCAGTGGAGCTGCTATGGTGGCAAAATCTTTTATAAACTTTCGGTAAAAACCTGCCAAACCTAAGAATGATTTTACATCTTTCTTACATTTAGGTGTAGGATACTCCTTGATTGCCTTAATCTTCAAGTCATTTACTTCAACACCCTTTTCACTTAAAGTATGTCCCAAGTATTCTATTTTCCTTCTAAGGAAATTGCACTTTTTTAACTTTAGTTTTAGATTTGCTCTCCTCAATCTTTTTAGGACTTCTCTCACTAGTCTTATGTGTTCTTCAGTTGTATCTGTTGCTATTACCAAATCATCTATATAGCAATGTACATCCTTACCTAATAAATCACCTAAAATCTTATCCATTAATCTCACAAATGTTACTGGGCTTGACTTTAGACCAAAGGGCATTCTTACATACTGATATCTGCCATTACTAGTGGAAAAAGCTGTCAAAGGCTTACTTTCTTCGTCTAAAGGAATTTGTAAAAATCCTTGTAACAAATCTATTGTGGTGAAATATTTCTTGGCTCCAATACTTGTGACAAGATCTCTCATGGATGGCATTGGATATGGATCATTCTCAGTTATCTTATTTAATCTTCTAAAATCTACTACTACTCGGTATGTTTTATCTTTCTTTGGAACTAACAAAAGTGGAAAAGACCACGGAGATTTTGATGGTTCTATTATTCCTTGCTTCTTCATTTGTTGCACTTCTCTTTCAATAATCTCTTTCTGGGAATGTGCTACTCTATAAGCAGGTATGTAGATTGGCTTAGTACTCTTTGGAATATCTATTCTATGTGTTATCTCTCCTGTATTGCCGAGGGTGTCTCCCTCTATGGCGACTGTGTCACTATAATCACTCAGTAAATTAGTGAGTTTCTCTCTAGCAGAGCCTTCTTCGATGTCCTTCAAGTGAGTCGATATCTTTGCTTTTCTCAATTCTGTTTTATGAGTTGAAATTTTGTTCTCTTTGTTAATTGCTGCTACTGTTTCCTTTTCTACTACTTGAATAGGGAAGTTATATACTTCTGCTAAACCTATCTCTGTACCTTGTGATAACCTAACTTTTCCTCCTCTGTTATTTATAACTTGTAAAGCTATTTTACCTTGTCTGACTTCATGTAGGCTGGAAGAATAGTGTATTCCATTGACTTGTGCTCCTTCTGTAAGGGTTAGAACTTCTTTTCCTTCATATAATGGATTTATTGTGCATTCTATCCAGGTACTTTCTCCTGGCTTAAGTCTTAATTCTCTGTTTATTTTCAGGTAAGTTTCCTGGTTAGAATCTAGGTTACTGCTGATTAGTTGTGCATTCGTGTTACTTATTTGATATGCCTTGTCGGTGTTATCCTTTTTTAAGATACCTTTCAGTAAGGAGGTTTTCTGAGCTTGATTTCTTCTAATCATTTTACACAGTGGTATTCTACAATTCCTATGCTTCCTTCTAATCACTAATTGTTCTCTAGGTGCATCAATTGTGATTCCTTGTCTAACCATAGTTGGGTAACCAATCAGTAGGTGTGCAAATGCAAAATGAATTCCCTGTGCTACTAGAACCTTTTCCTTAAGTGGGATTCTTCTTAATTTAAAAGGTAAATTAATTTTCCCTACTAGTTCTGTTCTGTTTCCTTGAACATCTGTGATTTTACAGTCTTCTACTGGGTTTAAGCTTAAATGAGAAAAATATGCCTCATACACCTTTTCAGACATTATATTCTTGGGACTTCCTATGTCAAAGAATATGGCTATAGGCTTTTCTAAACCAACATGGGCGGGAAATACAGGTCTATAACTATATTCATTTCTTACATTAACTTTGCTAATACACTTAGTTTGGCTTAAGGGTGATGCTGTAGTCTTTTCTTTTAAGTAGGAATGTCCATGATACCAGTGATACAAAAATTTACTGTCGAGTCGTTTGATAACTCTTGGTCTGGTTGGTATACTAGGCTTGCAGCTTGGTCATTGTTCTGATCTCTATTCCTTCTTATCTGTGGAGACTGACTACGGTATCTACCTCTACCTTGTGACTGTGAGCTATGTCTAGGTCTACTCTTACAATCTCTGGCATTATGTCCTGTTTTCTTATGGTAAGGACAATAAGCTGTTCCATAACATTCACTTGCGTAATTCCCTCTCTTTTGGCAGTTGTAACATGTAACTGTGGAAGGTCTTCCTTGATGTGTTTTACCTGGATTCCTATTCTGATTTCTAGCTGGTGTCCTAGATCTCCTATTCTGATGACTAGGATCCCCTCTCTGTCCTACAGTAACTAAAGGTCTGTATAGATCATTCCCTTCAGGATTCCTACCCAAAAATTTCCTCACTTCCTTTCAATTTCAATGACATCGTCTTCTAAACCCCAAGTACGATTCATCTTTTCAATAGCCTTTGAGGGTAGGCTTCCCAACAGTAAAGCTAACCTAAACATATTATGGCAGTTTTCAATTGTTATTACCTTTTGACCTACTAAAGTCGTTGACCATGGAGTGTCTGCAACCAAATGGCTCCATTCCTTGAAATGGCTATATAACTGAGGATTCATTCTGAGGTAGTTTCTTTTGTCTACTCTCCATCCTTGAACTATCTTATAGAGGGATGAATGAATTTTTATTTAGCATTTCCCAACGTTTTGTGTGAGAGAGAGAGCGAGAGAGAGAGCGAGTGTAATTGTCGTTAGTGAGTGTTTCGGTTGTTGGAAGAGGGATAAGGGTCGTTAGTTGGAGTTTGTTTACGGCGCTGTCTGTCTGTGAAAATGTGAAGGAGATTTCAGTTTTGGGAGAGTCTTTAGTCAGAGCTAGTGCCGGTCAGTGGTTTTCGTGTTGGACAGTTTTTGTCGTATGCTTTTCCGGGAGTTGTTGGTTTTTCTTGTTGGTGTGCTGTTTTATTGTGTGTGTGTTCTGTTTCCTTTTTTTGTATTTCCTTGTTGTGTTTGTGGTTGTTTGCGGTGTGGCGGAATTCAAACCCACAAACAAAACAACAAACAACACTCACCCTGATCTTCGGTTGCTGGAGATGGACAAAGGCCGCCGTAACAACCACAACCGCAAATAACCACAAACACAAGGAAATACAAAAAAAAAGAAACGGAACACACACACAAATAAACAGCACACCAACAAGAAGACCAACAACTCCGAGAAAAGCATACGACAAAAACTGTCCCACACAAGAACCACTGACCGGCACTAGCTCTGACTAAAGACTCCCTCTCAAACCGAAAAATCCTCACATATATTCCACAGACAGACAGCGCCGTAAACAAACTAACGACCTCATCCCTCTTCCAACAACCGAAGCACTCACTTACGACAATTACACACACTCTCTCTCTCTCTCTCTCTCTCTCTCTCTCTCTCTCTCTCTCTCTTCTCTCTCTCTCTCTCTCACAAAACGTTGGGAAATGCTAAATAAAAACAAATTTATTCATCCCTCTATATTTCTCCCCCTTTTTAGCATTTCCCAACTAACACCTTTCAGACCTCTTTCAAATCGCCTTTACGCAACACCCACGGATGCTCACTAACAGGTCCTCTAGATCGCGTTGGCGGGCACGCAATCATTCTCTCAGAATCACTCTCTCCTAGCAACATTCAAACTCACATCATCTCCTCCATTCTCTCTCAGATTCACGCTATCTTCTTCACTATTACCACTCTCAATTTCATCCACAATCTCATGTATACCCTCTAACTCGTTCCCAAATACCTCCCCAATTCTTCAACTAACCCATCCCATTCGCTCATTGACCTTTCCAATTCTTGCAACGATTCATTCATGCTTTCAATCACTCGTCTATCACTGCTACGCTCTCTTACTCTTACACTTTCGCTCACCTCCAACCGTTCACTAACCCCTACACGTTCAGTCAACTCAGTTATATCAAACCCGCATATGCTATACGTTCTATTCATACCATCCCATTCATCCGTATTACACGCTTTATCACTCATTTTCACTTTGGCACTCACACCCCTATCACACAACTTACGACCATTCAGTTTACTTACGTTCTTCCCTTTCTTACGTTTCCTACCATACTCTATCAAAACAAATTGCTTCATGCACTCGTCAGTCTTTCCAGCAAAACCTCCCTCATGCAACAACCCCTCACGTACATGCATCACGCACCGCTTGCATCCTGGAGGATCCACCCATTTGAACCCCCTTCACACTCAGTTTCCCAAATTTGCTGTCACAGTCACCCTCTTTCGTCTACATACACTTGATACATGCCCTTCCATTCCACATTCGTCACACTTCGCTCTCGGTTCTGAACACATTCTCGCATAATGCCCATTCTTACCACAGTTACCACATATTACATTCACTCGGGTACCCCTACAACCATTAGCAACATGACCCACCTGTCCGCACCGGTAGCATTTAACCCCCCTATCTTTCGTACACTCCCTTACCAAATGTCCCGGTTGCCCACACCCGAAACACGCTCCTAAAGCCCACCTACACTCATTCTTTGTATGTCCTTCCTTTCCACATCTAAAACACTTCGCTCGACTTCCACTCACCGACCTTCCCCTTTGTACACTACTATCCCTAACCCGTCCAACCCGTTGTTCCCTTACAAACCCATCCTTCATCCTCCCTGGCACCTCCACATTACTTGCTCTTACACTCCTATCTATTACACTATCGGCCATTCTCATTGGGCCCCTCAACACTGCATCCCTAAAGCTTCCGAACTCTGGTACCCTCTCATCTACCCCAGCCCTTACACTTACACTTCTGCTCTCTTTTATAACCCTGTCAAGCTCATAATCTTCTACAATTTCAAAATTTCTCCCCAAGTCAACCTTTCATTCGTCCATCTTTTCTTCTCCTTCCGCTTCAAGTTCACAAATTCTCTAACTCCATCTGGCACTGTCCCTAACAACTTCCGTACTAACTCCTTACATTCATCTATCCCATCATCCCCAAACTTCTTCCTTGCCAACGTCTCCAGCCTACAAGCATACAGTGACAAGGTTTCCCCAGCTTTCATTCTTGCCTCATCAAATTCATTCTTCCTCTTATACTTAACACTCGCTTTCATACGCCTCGCTTGCTCAACTAGTCTAGCTTTCACCTTGTCATACTCAACATCCCCCACACTCATAATAACCCTATACATATCAAGTAAAAACCCAGTCAAATACTCTCCTAATTCTCGTGCCCACACTCTCTTACTTTCCCCATACTTATCCTGACAAAACCTTTCATACTCCCTAAAGAAATCATGCACATCCCTACTTCCATACTCATTATACTTTTCACACCGGGGTACCTCCCTCACATACATAGCCTTTCTCACTTCTTTCTCACTTTCACTCTCACTTTCGCTACTTTCACTCTGTCCTTTCATACCCTCTTCCGAATACAAAGAGTCCACCTCCGCACTTACATTCATCTTACTCATTACACTCTTCTTCCCCCTCTTTTTATCCACTTTTATCCACTCGCCTCCATCCACCTCACTATCACTACTGCCTTCACCCTCTCCCTTCTTTCCGGCCTTTCCCACTTCCTTACTCTTCTTACCAGTTTCCTTTCCCTTTCCCTTCTTCCCTTTTTCTTCCCCTGACTTATCCTTACTTTCCCTCTGTTCCTTCCCTTGCTTTTCATTCCCCTTTTCCTTACCCTGCCTTTCATTCCCTCGTTTCTTACTTCCTATTCCCATATCACTTTCATCACTTACGCTTCCATTCACTTCTTCCTCCTTTTCTTTCTCTCTTGCCCCTTCACACGTTCCAGAGAACCTGCCTCCAACAGCCCCTTCTCCAAAAACACCCTTGAACATACCTTTCACCATTTCTTCCACACCTTTCATCATTCCCTCCAACTTTTTATCCATCCTCTCTTCCATTCTCTCTTCGGACTCTTTCATCTCCCCTTTCATTTCTTCTTTTGCACTTCTTAGCATTCCTCCCATCTCCTCCAACTGACTCCTCAACTCCTCATTCTCACTCCTCAGCCTCCCATTCTCCTCCTCCAGCCTGCCCTGGAGTTCCTAGCCACTCGGAGTTCCTCTCTCAGTTTCTCTATCTCACTCATCCTGACCTCTTACTCTCACTTGACCCACCACAAACAATCTTAACGGCTATTATACAACAGCCCCACGTTGGGCGCCAAATTTATGTGGCGGAATTCAAACCCACAAACAAAACAACAAACAACACTCACCCTGATCTTCGGTTGCTGGAGATGGACAAAGGCCGCCATAACAACCACAACCGCAAACAACCACAAACACAAGGAAATACAAAAAAAAGAAACGGAACACACACACAAATAAACAGCACACCAACAAGAAGACCAACAACTCCGAGAAAAGCATACGACAAAAACTGTCCCACACAAGAACCACTGACCGGCACTAGCTCTGACTAAAGACTCCCTCTCAAACCGAAAAATCCTCACATATATTCCACAGACAGACAGCGCCGTAAACAAACTAACGACCTCATCCCTCTTCCAACAACCGAAGCACTCACTTACGACAATTACACACTCTCTCTCTCTCTCTCTCTCTCTCTCTCTCTCTCTCTCTCTCTCTCTCTCTCTCTCTCTCTCACAAAACGTTGGGAAATGCTAAATAAAAACAAATTTATTCATCCCTCTATAGCGGTTGTGGTTGTTATGGCGGCCTTAATCCATCTCCCAGCAACCGAGGATCAGGGTGAGTGTTGTGTGTTGTTTTTTTGTGTTTTGAATTCCGCCACATTATATTTGGCGCCCAACATGGGGCAACTGGTGTTGCAGTTGCAATTAAGACTGGTGGTGGGTAGTGTGACTGGAGGAAAGGATGGAAGAGGAACTGGTGAGGTTGAGAGAGGAGAATGCATGGTTAAAGAGTGAGAATGAGAAATTGAGGCTTCAGTTGGAAGAGATGGGATCATTGGTAAAAGGAGCGAAAGAGGAAATGAAAGAGGAGATGAAAGAGCCAGAAGAGAGAATGGAAGAGAGGGTGGATAAAAAGTTGGAGGAATGATGAAAGGTGTGGAAGAAATGGTGAAGGGTATGTTCAAGGGTGTTTTTGGAGAAGGGGCTGTTGGAGGCAGGTCCTCTGGAACGTGTGAAGGGGCAAGAGAGAAAGAAAAGGAGGAAGAAGTGAATGGAAGCGTGAGTGATGAAAGTGATGTGGGAATAGGAAGTAAGAAACGAGAGAATGAGAGGCAGGGGGTAAGAAAAGGGGAATGAAAAGCAAGGGAAGGAACAGAGGGAAAGTTAGGATAAGTCAGGGGAAGAAAAAGGGAAGAAGGGAAAGGAAAGGAAACTGGTAAGAAGGGTAAGGAAGTGGGAAAGGCAGGAAAGAAGGGAGAGGGTAAAGACAGTAGTGATAGTGAGGTGGATGGAGGTGAATGGACAAAAGTGGATAAAAAGAAGGGGAAGAAGAGTGTAATGAGTAAGATGAATGTAAGTGCGGAAGTGGACTCTTTGCATTCGGAAGAGGGTATGAAAGGACAGAGTGAAAGTAGTGAAAGTGAGAAAGAAGTGAGAAAGGCTATGTATGTGAGGGAGGTACCCCGGTGTGAAAGGTATAATGAGTATGGAAGTAGGGATGTGCATGATTTCTTTAGGGAGTATGAAAGGTTTTGTCAGGATAAGTATGGGGAAAGTAAGAGAGTGTGGGCAATGAGAATTAGGAGAATATTTGACTGGGTTTTGCTTGATATGTATAGGGTTATTATGAGTGTGGGAGATGTTGAGTATGACAAGGTGAAAGCTAGACTAGATGAGCAAGCGAGGCGTATGAAAGCGAGTGTTAAGTATAAGAGGAAGAATGGATTTGATGAGGCAAGAATGAAAGCTGGGGAAACCTTGTCACTGTATGCTTGTAGGCTGGAGACGTTGGTGAGGAAGAAGTTTGGGGATGATGGGATAGATGAATGTAAGGAGTTAGTACGAAAGTTGTTAGAGACAGTGCCAGATGGAGTGAGAGAATTTGTGAACTTGAACCGGAAGGAGAAGAAAAGATGGACGAGTGAAAGGTTGACTTGGGGAGAAATTTTGGAAATTGTAGATGATTATGAGCTTGACAGGGTTATAAAAGAGAGCAGAAGTGTGAGTGTAAGGGTTGGGGTAGATGAGAGAGTGCCAGAGTTTGGAAGCTTTAGGGATGCAGTGTTGAGGGGCCCAATGAGAATGGCAGATAGTGTAATAGATAGGAGTGTAAGAGCAAGTAATGTGGAGGTGTCAGTGAGGATGAATGGTGGGTTTGTAAGGGAACAACGGGTTGGACGGGTTAGGGATAGTAGTGTACAAAGGGGAAGGTCGGTGAGTGGAAGTCGAGCGAAGTGTTTTAGATGTGGAAAGGAAGGACATACAAAGAATGAGTGTAGGTGGGCTTTAGGAGCGTGTTTCGGGTGTGAGCAATCGGGACATTTGGTAAGTGAGTGTACGAAAGATAGGGGGGTTAAATGCTACAGGTGGGTCATATTGCTAATGGTTGTAGGGGTTGAGTGAATGTAATATGTGGCAACTGTGGTAAGAATGGGCATTATGCGAGAATGTGTTCAGAACCGCGAAGTGCGTCGAATGTGGAATGGAAGGGCATGTATCAAGTGTATGTATGTGGAATGGAAGGGCATGTATCAAGTGTATGTAGACGAAAGAGGGTGACTGTGACAGCGAATTCGGGAAACTGAGTGTGAAGGGGGTTCAAATGGGTGGATCCTCCAGGATGCAAGCGGTGCGTGTGATGAATGTAGCCGTGAGAGCGTGTATGCATGAAGCGAAAGGTAAATTAGTAACGAATGTAGTGGTGAATCAGAGTGAATATTGTAGTTTGGTAGATACGGGAGCACAAGTGTCGTTAGTGAGTAGTACAGTAGTGAGTGAATTGGAAAGGTGCGATTGGGATGTAAAAAGAAAATCAACGAGTGTAAGGATACATGGTTTGGGACAAGGGAGTGTGTTAGTATGGGAGGTGGTACAATTAAAAATTCAGTTAGGGGGATTTGAAATAATACATAATTTTGTAGTCATGGATGAGAATGATATGCCAACATGTTTTTTATTAGGAACTGATTTTATGAGAATGCATGATATAAGTGTGGATGTCGGGAGGGGAATTTTAGGAAAGGGCGGCAGGGAAATAACGAAGGTTAAAGGAGGGGATGTGTCTACAACTAGTTTTGTAGGTATAGTAGATATTGCAAGGAGTGAAAATGATTTGTTGAGTGAAGAGGAAATTAAGCAGATGCAGAATCAGTGCATGAGAATAAGTATGTTAAGAGAGTGTGTGTTAGAGGGTGTATGAGTAGGAAGTTGGCCGTCTGAGTTAGAAGTGTATAAGCGAAGTGCTAAGAGATTTGTTGTATGTAAAGGTATAGTTTATTTTTTGCATCAGGAAGGAATGTGGGATGGGGAAGTGTGCCAGTGTTTTCGGAAGATGCAGCCGTGGGTATGTGTTTATTAGTGCATGATAGGTTTGGGCATCTGGGGAAAAATAAATTATGGGAATGTATGAGAGAGATTGTATGTGCCTGGATTGAATAAAATTTGTGCGGATGTAGCGATTACGTGTGCGGACTGTCAGAAGGGTAAGTATCAAAGTGTGCATGCGAATCCACCTGTGTTGCGATTGCAGATGAAAGAGTTATTTGAGATGGTTGTGATTGATTGTGTGTTGTTGCCTGTGACTGCTAGAGGACATGTGGGAATGGTTGTAATGGTAGATCATTTGAGTAAGTTTGCATATGCAGTAGCGATTCGGAACAAAAGAGTGAGACTGTAGCGAGAATGGTGGGTCAAGTGATATTGCCAATGTGTGTGTGCAAGCCGACGCGAATGTTGAGTGACAATGGGCCTGAATTTGTTGGATGGGAGTTTGAGCAAATGTTGCGTGATTGGGGCATAGAGCATGTGTACTCTACGCCGTATATGCCCAGTGCGAATGGATTGGCGGAACAAACGGTGAGAACGTTGACGGAGATATTACGTATGATGAGTGAATGTGATAATGATTGGGATGTAAATGTTGGGCGAGCATTGTGGGTATACAACGCCACCGTGCATAAGGGTATGGGTATGTCTCCGTGTAAATATGTGTTAAATTTTGAAAAGATAGAAAGACCGAGATTGGGTATATCTGAGAATGATAGGGAGGTATGGAAGAAGGCGCATGAGAGGTTTGAAAGTTACAAGGTGGGCGAGAAGGTGTTGAAAGAAGTAATCGAGAATGGGCGGTTGAATGTAAATAAAGTGCGTGAAAAATTTGAGGGTCCGTATGAAGTGTTGGAAGTTGGTCCCAGTGGGCTTAGTTATGTTGTAGGGGAATTATGTGTAGATGGTAGTGTGAGAGAAATACAAGCGCATCATAACCAATTGCGTAGATGGAAGGATGTACCGGAATATGTGAGAGAGAATGGGGTGTATAAATGGTTGAAATCGAATGTGGGTGAACCAAGTATGCATGAGAGCTTGTGTATGGAGGATCAGCAATTTGTTTTGATAGAGTATGGTAGGAAACGTAAGAAAGGGAAGAACGTGAGTGAACGGAATGATTGTAAGTTGTGTGATAGGGGTGTGAGTGCCAAAGTGAAAATGAGTGATAAAGCGTGTAATACAGATGAATGGGATGGTATAAATAGAACGTATAGCATATGCAGGTTTGATATAACTGAGTTGACTGAATGTGTGGGGGTGAGTGAATGGTTGGAGGTGAGCGAAAGTGTAAGAGTAAGAGAGCGTAACAGTGATATACGAGTGATTGAAAGCATGAATGAATCGTTGCAAGAATTGGAAAGGTCAATGTGCGAATGGGATGGGTTAGTTGAAGAATTGGGGGAGGTATTTGGGAACGAGTTAGAGGGTATAGATGAGATTGTGGATGAAACTGAGAGTGGTAATAGTGAAGAAGATAGGTTGAATCTGAGAGAGAATGGAGGAGAAAATGTAAATCTGAATGTTGCTGGAGAGAGAGCGAGTCTGAGAGAATGATTGCGTGCTTATGGTAAGCGTTCTTAAAGGACCTGCCAGTGAGCATCTGTGGGTGTTGCGTAAGGCAATTTGAATGCAGTGTGAAAAGTGTTGGTTGGGAAATGCTAGAAGGGGGGAGAATTATAGAGGGATGAATGAATTTTTATTTAGCATTTCCCAACGTTTTGTGTGTGTGTGTGAGAGAGAGAGAGAGAGAGAGAGAGAGAGAGAGAGAGAGAGAGAGAGAGAGAGAGAGAGAGAGCGAGTGTAATTGTCGTTAGTGAGTGTTTTGGTTGTTGGAAGAGGGATAAGGGTCGTTAGTTGGAGTTTGTTTACGGCGCTGTCTGTCTGTGAGAATGTGAAGGAGATTTCGGTTTTGGGAGAGTCTTTAGTCAGAGCTAGTGCCGGTCAGTGGTTTTCGTGTTGGACAGTTTTTGTCGTATGCTTTTCCGGGAGTTGTTGGTTTTTCTTGTTGGTGTGCTGTTTTATTGTGCGTGTGTTCTATTTCCTTTTTTTTGTATTTCCTTGTTGTGTTTGTGGTTGTTTGCGGTTGTGGTTGTTACGGCGGCCTTAATCCATCTCCCAGCAACCGAGGATCAGGGTGAGTGTGTGTTGTTTTTTTGTGTTTTGAATTCCGCCACAATCTTTGCGAGACTGATAACAGGATCTGTTTCGCCTACTGTGGAATATATTCTCCTCAGGTATTGCTTTAGTTCTTCCCAATTCTTAACTCTTTTATAGGCACTAGCGTGTATATAACATCCTATATCGCCTGATGACAAATCTAGATAGGCTTTGGCTTCATTTAATTTGTCTGTGTCAGTTCCAGTTATGTTATTCAAATGGGTTTCTACTTGCTCGATCCATGTTTCTAGATTGCAAGCATTGTTTTCTCCTTTTCTTCCCCAAAACTTAATAATATGGTCACTCGCATGTAATTTATGAGCAACCGTGGAGGTTGTGTTTGGTGGAGGTGAAGGAGTAGGAGTAGCCATTGTCAATTTTGTTTGGTTTCTGGTATGAACAGGAGTTCTTACTTTCTTATTACGTGCAGATCCCTTTCTGTGCATTTACTCATTAATGGCAAGTAAATTCTTAAACATCAAACACAACTGAACTGAGATTAAGTTATGGCAGTAATATCTAAAAAAAATTAAAGATAAACAGGTCCTAAAAATCATAAAAAAATAAAAAATACTTCCCTTGAACTAAAACAAACTAAAAAAATCACTTAAAATATAAAAAAATCTAAATATCGCCCTTAATTAAAATAAAATAAAACACAATACAGGTTAGTAAATAAAAATATTGGAAAAGTCTTAGTAATTAATTAGTACTGATTAGTAAAAAGAAAATTTGTTGCCAAAGAATTTAAGTATCTAATGATTCTCAAAGTACAAGTCTTTTGTGTTTTGAAAATGTCAAACAGTAGTATTCACATCATGTTAACTTTTAGTAAAATGAATGAAATCTTATGTTTGTGTATTTATGTGAGGATATCCAAGGACTTATCTTTGCCGTCTTCGAATCTGGGCGTCGTTCTTGGCTGCCTTACTGGGATGGAGACGTCAGGATAACTTGTAACTTCTTGTGTTGGTGGTGCTGGAGTCTCTCTTCATTCCTCTCTCTCGCGAATTGCAAAGGGAATGAGCGCGTTTTCTTCTACGTCGGCTGCTGCATGAAATTCCTCTCTCTCTCTCTCGCTGGGGGAAACTGCGTATCTTCTTGATTTCGGTCATAAAATTCGTCTTCTGCTTCTATGTTGGATGCACTAAGGTTCTTTCTTCTTCCCGAAATCGATGATCGTGGAGCTTTTCGTTGGGTTAAATTGTCTTTTAAATTTTAAACTGTCTTAATTTTCGGAGTGGAGATTCGCGTGTGGAGTGACTGAATCTTCGGTGGAACACTTATTGGTTACACTTTGTAACTGTCTTTATATGGGAAACAACTTTCACTTAATTTGATATGTTCGATCTTGTCTTATTACAAACTTCGCCGGACCAGCAACTTGAAGATGGTGTGTAGATTTTAAAGATAGCACGCACTAATTGTTTTTTTTTCTTGTTATCGGCTGTGGAATTCGGAAAATCCCCTAAGCTGACACCAAAAATTCTGTAATAAAACAACACATTATAGCTAATCCAATATAAATATTTATATTAAAATTCAATTGAGAATCATAAAAATGGTTTACTATAGAGAGTAAAATTAAAGTAGACAATAGCGAAGACAGAATTCCTCCAAGAAATAAGTAATATCCTCTAGGAGCAAATAATGCAGATAATGAAAAACAAATAAAAATAATACTCGTACCAAGAAAGGCTTGTGTGATTAATGCTGGATTTACAGCTAGTCTTATGTCAAGAATATGCCCTAAATTAACTCCAGTAAAAAAACTGAAAACATTAAACAATACAAAACGTTTAACCCTGGACAGGTAGCCTCGGAAACCTGTCACACGACAGGTAGGGTAGTGTACTTTTAGACACACGAACTTTGGCCGTCGACTACTCGGGTCGTATGGGACCAATTTTTTTTTTTTTTTTTTTAAACTACTGAGCAAGTATTCTTCTTTCTACTGGTGTAGGAGAAAAAAACTCTAGTAATAAAAACAATACCCTATTTATTCAAAATCTGACAATAAGTATCAAAATTAAATTACATACATTTATACTACAAAAGAGTATCCTGAGGTTCAGAATTCTTGAGAAATACGAGGCAGGCTTGAAATACGAAGGGTTGAGCACCATTTTGAGACTAATCAGGCTGTGATAGCTCAAAAACTGCAAAATCTGGAAAGAGGAGAAATATATGTACATTTTTTTTTTTAATCAAGAGAAAACTTTGCATAAAAAATATTTTTTTCTACCACTAAATCTTTATGGATTTGGATGAAATTTTTTATAAGTATTCTGCAAGCATCTAAAATCATGGGAAAAATAAAATAAAATAATTTGAAAGCTATAAATGGGTCAAAACAGGTACATTTGGATGGCACCACACTGCCATCCAGTGCCAAAATATTTTTCATGTAAAAATGAGTATGACATGGCTTAAAAGGTTTTATTTTTATGTTAAATGTTTTTTTAAATGTAATATATAATAAAAAATAAACAATAGAAAATAATAATAATAATTTGGGAACACTTACCAGGAATTGGAGCACTTTTCACAGGTGTACGTCAGGTGGTGGGCACAGGTTGTCTTCCTGCAGTTGCTACACAAAATTTTGATCTCGCATTAGAGGAGGAAGGGCAAAGATGGCATCTCTGCCGCTTTTCAGAGCGTCCCTGGCCTTCATTTGCGGCAACGGTGATGTCTTCCACCTCAAACACAGAACAAATCAGGGATGAGACATCCCTTGGAAGATATCTCTTCTGCTGCAGGCGGTTGAATGCCCAGGGACGACAAAGTTCAAGTGCCAAATCCATAGCAAATTTTCTTCGGGAAACTTTGGCATTTTCTGGTCGGTGCTGATATATTATGAAGGCGTTATTGACCACGATGTTGAGTAGGCCAAAGAAGACACACAAGGGCCACCTACGGGTCTTCCTGCTGCAGGTCATGGCAGCACACAGCTGGTCGAAAGTGTCGACCCCTCCCTTGGTTGCATTATAGTACATGTGGATGTGCGTCTTCTGACGTTCCACAAGTGTGGGTTGATGGTGGACTGTGGATAAAATCTGCATCCTCTTGGTTGACTTCACGTTGGCACATCAGGGTTGCTTTATCTTCATAGTTGTAGACAGCAACCGACTGTCCCAACTCCATTGGAAATGTTAGCAATTCCAGAGGCATGTAGGGTTTAGGACGAATAGTGCCTACCAAGTGCATCCCATATTTCTGCAGGCTCTTTGCTAAGGGCAGGGATGTAAACCAGTTGTCGGTGGTAACAACACGCCCCGACGTCCTGAAGGGCTTGACCAACTCTGTAGTAAAAAACTCCCCCAGCGATATGACCCTGTCAGCACCAGTGGTCTTGCCACAGTAGGGGATTGAATTGCACATATAATGTGTTTCTGCATCGCAAGCCATGACCAATTTGATACCATACCTAAAGAGGAAAGAAGAAAACTAACATTAGTTATAAATCAAAACTTGAAAGATTTGTTATAATGAAATAACAGAAATGTTGAAAAATTGTAAAACAAAAAGTATTACTGATAATGATAATTAATGATACAAAATATTTACAAATATTCACAGAAGAAAACATTTACTTACTTTGCTGGTTTGTTTGGAATAAACATGCGGAAGCTGCAACGTCCCCTGAAGGCTAGCTAGCAGTTGTTCATCTACAGTAAGATGAGGCCCTGGAGAGTAGTTGCCTATGCAGTGCCGGATGACAGTATTCCAAACTTCCTGATATGGGCGAACTTGTCCGTCTTCAGACGGTCTGTCCTTGTGCCAGCATTATCAAACCGTAAGGACCTCATGAGGAATGCAAAGCGCCGCTCGCTCATGGCACTCCTGTAGAAAGGGCATCCTAATGCTGGGGAGAACATCTCTTCTGTAGTGAGGTGGTTGTCCTTGCGTGCCCCTGCCATGATAAGCACACCAAGTAGTGCCTTCAGTTCCATGAGTTGGAGGTCTTTGAAGGTGGGGTTGTTTTGGCGTTTCACTTTATCACGCAAGGACGTGATTTTGTCACCTGTATGCATACACACTTCTGCCAGCAAGGGGTCGTTCATGAACAACGAAAACACCTCCAAGGGTGTCTTAGCAGTTAGTGTGTTTGTAGTAGGAGCACCCTCCTCAATGTTGTCACTCCTTGAAATAGATGGCATGGCAGGGTTTGGCTCTGAGTGCCACACTGTTTTGTCCCTTCCTCTGTATATGTCTTGTGGTAACTTCTTGAGGGCTTCACCAGCTGCAGGATGTAGTGGTCCTCTCCTCCTCTTCCTGCTTCGTAACTCAGAGGGGCTGGGGAAGGGCAAAAGCTGTTGCAGCCCTCGACGTAGAAGGCTCGTCCTCCTGGGGTGCGAGGCATTCCAACTCGTCTTCCAAGTCTTCATGAGTGACTTCTTCTGCTTCCTCATCCTCCCACGTGTGGGCGTCGTGCAGGTCATCAAACACCCTGTCTGCTTCGATAACAATCTCAGAGGGGTCCTCCACATCACTGGTGTCATCCTCAGAAAAAAGCAGCTTATTGTAGTCCTCCTCCTTCACGAAATTTCTTCTCGACATGGCGAAACCTGCAAACATGAAAAAATGGAAAATTAGAAAAGTACCAAAAAAACCATCTTGGCCATGAGCAATCTCCAAAATGGCAGTTGGTCTATGTAGAGCAACCATCCGTTAAGATTTCCACCGAAAATTATCACTATAGTCCAAATAACAATGATGCAGCAATAAATTTTACAAAAGTATTGAAAATCACTTTTACTTACGTACAAGGTAAGGTAGTGCTGAAATATACACAAAAGAAACTTTCGGCGCCGAAAATACTGTGTTCTTGGCGGACTTCAAGTGCGGCACGTCTACTCTCCATGTCAGCTCGACAAAGACTAGCTATTCCAGAAAAATGAGTCCACCTACTTGAAGGGGACAGTGCGCTGAGAAAATGGGTTTTGCGCAACCTGCGTGTGTCTAAAATGGCACAAGGCTACCTGTCCAGGGTTAAATTGATTTCTTGTATTATACGGAACCATCAATAACCAAATAAAAAAAATACCATGAATAATACCAGTTAATAAGTTAGCTTTAATAATGTTAGACAAATGAATATATCTTCCCAGTGTAGCTGTCAAGTTAGCTAATGTAAATGTTGCATATACTTTTTTTAAATGTTTTCTAATTAAATCATATCTTGATATATATAAAAACATTTATATACATTTTTAAAATACACTTCAACTGAATACTTTAAATTTTGTTCAAGTATATATATATATATATATATATATATATATATATATATATATATATATATATATATATATATATATATGTATAGAGATAGAAATAACCAATTCACATTCATATGCTTGAATTGGATATATATGTATATGTATATATATATATATATATATATATATATATATATATATATATATATATATATATATATATATATATATATATATATATATATATATATATATATATATATATATATATTATTAAAACGGATATATAAACAACTCATATATAATTCATTATTAAGGAATGATAATATTACACATTCTACTATTACCACTACCACCCCATTTTTGGATGAAAAAAAAAAAAAAAATTATAATTCCCTATGTACTATTTTTTCAAATAATAAAAACTATATACTGGATGAACAAGTAATGTAATGTATTTTTAAAAAAATGAAATGTTTTTCTTAAAAGTTGTTTATTTTTTTTTTTTTATATATATAAATAATATATATATATATATATATATATATATATATATATATATATATATATATATATATATATATATATATATAAATATTTATATATAAAATAATGATTTTTATTATAAACTATTTTCAGTGTTTTATATATATATATATATATATATATATATATATATATATGTTAATAATAAAATAATTTAAGTATTTCAAATAAATCTAAAAAAGTTATATATATTTTTTTATGTTATTCTTTATATTTTAAAAATTTTATATATATATATATAAATAAATAAAAAGTATAAAAATCAAATAATAAGTGTATAAAAAAATTAGTAGATTTAATAAAATATACAACAAGACTATATAATGGTGGTGATGATAAAATGTGTTAAAGTATTATATAAAAATGAAATGCAAAGCATTTTATATCGGCGTTGGAATAATTGCAACTGTATTAATAATAGTTTTCCCATTTTTATCATTGATTTTATTAATGAACATAATAATAATAATAATGACAACAACAACAGTAGTAATGCTAATTCATCATCAGTAGGTTTTATAGCTATTCCACCGGGAGACATTATATTTAACTCCAAAGATCCTTCGTCTTATAAGGAATACGTTGCATTACTCAACGAAACTATAAAAAAATACGAAGAGAAAGCAAACAATAGGGTTCATTGTGGGCATTATTATCCTAAATCTGAGCAAGTATGTGAATTTGAAGACATGTGGCTCAATCAATGTAGAAAAGCCGATTTATGGAATTATAAAAACAGACAACCACGCGTCATTTTTACTTTTAATCACGATTCAAATTTTATGCCATTAAAAGGAAAAGAAGAAAAGGGAATTAAATACCCAGAATTTATACCTAAAGAAATAATTAGTGAAATTAGTGAAGATGTTGAGAACTTTATTGATAGTATAGCGTTAGCGGTGATGTATTGTACTAATACTGATAGTTTTAGTTATAACCCATATTCATTATTCCCCGAGCCCTATTTTATAAATAAAAACGTTACTGGGTATATACCTCCTCTTGTCGCAGTTAGTTTTGATATGCGGGATAAGGATGTACTTGAAATACATTGCATACTCTGGAACAAACCAGAGCCTGATAATATCATCGCTTCACATTTTTTTAAGATTAGCATTATCAATTAAAAAGTAAAAAAAAATGAAAATATATAGGAATATAAGATTGATGATTGTTATTAAGAAATAATAATAAATTATTTCTATATATATTTTTATTAATTTTTTATAATAATAAAAATAATAAATAAAAAGTTAATTTTTATTTTCATCTGGTGGTGGTGGTGGTGTATATGATCGTTCACCATATCCAAATCCAATTATGTATTGATCAGCTAAAATATTAAAATAATATTTTAATAATAAAAAACAATTTTTAATAGCTTTCCTTTCTTCATTCTCACTATCATCATTTATAGTTGCTTCTATTAAAGAATTTAATAAAGATATCAATTCATTCAATGTATTAAGTTCAAAAAAGTTATTTAAGTGTATTTCATTATTTAAAATTTTGTTTCTCATTTCAGTATATAATGTTTGTAAACAACCAAACTTTTTATTATTTGTAAAATTCAAATATGGAAAAGTTAAATCAATTTGGGGATAAACTGATAATGCTTGTTTTAACCATAAATAACATTTATCCGCTTCATAATATGTTGGAATTTCATCATCAATACTGTTCACATAATTCATGTTTTCATAAATAGTAGCAACTAAAATGTCATTAAACTGTTTAAATGACGATGGTGGTGTCTCCATGTTTTATATAAAATAAAATAAAAATATGAACATTAATTATATATATGAATTTATAAATAATTTTTATTATTTTTATTACAAAAAACCTTTTTTTCTCTTTCTCATTGTATCACATAGGCTAACTAAATTTAGATTTTTGGAAGTTTGGAAAAGATAGAGACATAGTAAGGTAAGTGTTGGATGTCCCTCAACAATCAGTTAGTTAGTTGATTTTTGGGGGTTTGTAGAAGGTAGAGATGTAAGTAACAAGTGATTGGTCTACAATCAGAATAATCATTCTTTTACTACAAAAAAAAAAAAACTGATTAAACCTCGATATTTTTTCAATTATTATTTTCAAGTTGATTATATTGATTGATTAACCTAGCCTCCCAAACAATTAAATAAATGAGATTTTTAGGGTTTGGGGAAGATACAATAAAACCTGAACAATTAAACAAAAAACTGATTAAACCTCGATATTTTTTCAATTATTATTTTCAATTGGGTTGGGCTATACTATATTGATTGATTAACCTAGCCTCCCAAACATCAGTTAGTTGGTTGGGTTAACTAAATTTAGATTTTTAGGGGTTTGGGGAAGATAGAGATATAAGTAACAAGATAAGTGTGAACAATCAGAACAATCATTCTTTTATTACTACAAAAAAAAAAAAAAACTGATTAAACCTCGATATTTTTTCAATTATTATTTTCAACGGAGAAGACAGTAAGTGTTGGGTTATTAGTAATTACGAGACAGGGTTCAGAAGAACGAAAATTTAGACCCAGTGTTCTTCTTCCTTTTGGTTTAAATGAATCAACATATTCATTTTTACAATATCATACGCAGACATAGTCCCTCACGTGACAACTAGTGGAAAAGAAGATGGAAATGATCTGAGAGTAATGCTTATTCAATTAATATCAACACAAATAAATCATCAAGTAATACTATTAAAAAGGTTGATATATTTTTTTAAATAATAAAGTTGAAAAGATTAATAAACCAGTTAAGAAATTTAAAAAATTGTCTAATTAGTAAAACAAAACTTACATTATTAAACTGAAAATACTTGAATATATTTTTTCATTTAATAATTCAAAGTTTTGTTTATTCTTGGTGGATTAATATACTTTTAAAAAATAACTGGAACATTATATTTATTTAATTTAAAAGGTTTTGTTTATTCTTGTTGGATTAATATTTTAATATAATATATATATATCATACATTTTATTTAATTTTCATTGTACTTTTTATTCAAACAAATATTTATTTAAAAATTTAAGGTTTTGTTTATTAAACACAACACATAAGTATTTTTATTCAATATATGGATTAAATAAAAATAATATACTCAATAGAATTTATTCATTTAATTTAAGGTTTTGTTTATTAACCTGATATATATATATATATATATATATATATATAATATATAAAATATTTTCTTTGTATATTTTATATTGTATTCATTCAAAAAACTTTTTTTATCATTCTTAATTGATCGTTTGGGAACTAGGCCATACTATATTGGCCTAGTTCTGTCTGGATATATATATGACCCAATCCAACACCTATTACCCAACTAACTAATTTATTGTTCGGGATGCTAGGCTAATCAATATAGTATCCAACACTTATTGTCTTCGTTGAAAACAATAACTGAAAAAAAATATCGAGGTTTACGGGAGGTTAGACCAATCACTACAATGACCTAATCCAATATTTGTTACTTACATCTCTATCTTTTTTCAAACCCCTAAAGATCTAAATTTAGTTAACCCAATACAATATGGTATAGCACACTTACTATCTTCCCCAAACTCCCAAAAATCTAAACTTAGTTAACCCAACTAACTAACTGAGCTAGGTTAATTATTAATCAATATAGTATAGCCTAACCCAACACTTACTGTCTTCTCCGTTGAAAATAATAATTGAAAAAATATCGAGGTTTAATCTTTTTTTTTTTGTAGTAATAAAAGAATGATTGTTCTGATTGTTCACACTTATCTTGTTACTTCCATCTCTATCTTCCCCAACCCATTGAAAATAATAATTGAAAAAATATCGAGGTTTAATCAGGTTTTTTTTGTAGTAAAAGAATGATTGTAATACTTATACATTGAAAATTATATTGTTTATTATTGTAGGCGAATTTTTATCAAAATCATTAGGATTAAGATCACTTTCACATTTTTGAATCATTATTTCTCCGTGATTTTGTTCAAATGTTGTTGTTCTTCTTTAACAATGGGCTGGGAGTATATATAAGTTTATAATGGTTATTATCAATTTCTAATTTTTCACTTAAGATCATATCAATCAAGTATATTGAAGCCAATGCATATCACCATTAACATTTTTCAATGTAAATGGTTTCTTTTGATAAATGCATACATATATACTGTAAAAAATAATTGCTGTGAATACGCCTTTTTTCCTCCGATTATACGATTTCTTAGCAGCATACAACATTTTCACTGAATGTATCATTATCATTAGCCTAGCCTCTCGAACAATAAATTAGTTAGTTAGGCTAGTTGGATGTCCTCGAACAATCAGTTAATTAGTTGGGCTAACTAAATTTAGATTTTTAGGTTTGGATAAGATAGAGATGTTAAATATTTTAGCCTATAGAATTAGGCCATACTATATTGGCCTAGCTCCCCAAACGATCAATTAGTCTTGGGCTAACTTTTAGGGGCTGGTTTTCTGATTAGTGTTTATGGATGTATAGACGAGAATGATAAAAACAGTTTTTTGAATAAATACAATATAAAAAATTAAACTTTGAGTATATTTTTTTATTTTTTTATAATAATATACAAAGAAGAATATATGCATATATATATATATATATATTATATATTTTTATATATATATATATCAGTTTAATAAAAACTTAAATTAAATGAATACATTCCGGATTGAATAAAAAATATACAATGAAAATTAGGTGTGTTGAGTATATTATAATCCATATATATATGTATATATATATATATATATATATATATATATATATATATATATATATATATATATATATATATATATATATATATATATAAAATGAATATACATTTTAGTTTAAAGAAAACCTTAAATTTTTAAATGAATATATTCCAGTTTGAATAAAAAGTACAATGAAAACTAAATGTGTTTATATATATATATATATATATATATATATATATATATATATATATATATATATATATATATATATAAAATCCATTAAGAATAAACAAAACCTTAAATTAAATTAATACATTCCAGTTTCATTCAAATGTATTGAACCCAACAAGAATAAACAGAACCTTAAATTTAAATGAATACATTTCAGTTTGAATTGAATGTGTTGAGTATTAAGTATATTAAATAATCCAACAAGAATAAACAAAACCAATTTTAAATTAATATATTCCAGTTTGAATAAAAAATACAATGAAAACTAAATGTGTTGAGTATATATTATATTATATATATTAATCCATTTATATATATTAAAATCCATCAAGAATAAACAAAACCTTAAATTAAATGAATACATTCCAGTTTGAATTAAATGTGATGAGTATATATATATATATATATATATATATATATATATATATATATATATATATATTATCCATTTTTTATTATATATAAAATCTATACAATGAAAACTAAATGTGTTGAGTATATACTGTATATATTTTAAGTATATATATTAACCCATCAAGAATAAACAAAACCTTAAATTAAATGAATATATTCAAGTATTAATAAAAATATGTAAGTTTTGTTTTACTAATTAGGCATTTTTTTAAATCTCTTAACTCGTTTTTCAATCTTTTCAATTTTATTATTTAATATATCAACCTTTTTTAATAGAATTACTTGATGATTTATTTGTGTTAATATTAATTGCCTAAGTATTACTCTTAGATCATTTCCATCTTCTTTTCCATTGGTTGTCGTCACGTGATGATGTTCATTATTGACATCATCCTCCATTCCATTTCCATCTTCTTTTCCATTGGTTGCCGTCACGTGATGATGTTCATTATTGACATCATCCTCCATTCCATTTCCATCTTCTTTTCCATTGGTTGTCGTCACGTGATGATGTTCATTATTGACATCATCCTCCATTCCATTTCCATCTTCTTTTCCATTGGTTGTCGTCACGGGATGATGTTCATTATTGACATCATCCTTCATTCCATTTCCATCTTCTTTTCATTGGTTGTCGTCACGTGATGATGTTCATTATTGACATCATCCTCCATTCCATTTCCATCTTCTTTTTCATTGGTTGTCGTCACGTGATGATGTTCATTATTGACATCATCCTCCATTCCATTTCCATCTTCTTTTTCATTGGTTGTCGTCACGTGATGATGTTCATTATTGGCATCATCCTCCATTCCATTTCCATCTTCTTTTCCATTGGTTGTCGTCACGGGATGATGTTCATTATTGACATCATCCTTCATTCCATTTCCATCTTCTTTTTCATTGGTTGTCGTCACGTGATGATGTTCATTATTGACATCCTCCTCCATTCCATTTCCATCTTCTTTTTCATTGGTTGTCGTCACGTGATGATGTTCATTATTGACATCATCCTTCATTCCATTTCCATCTTCTTTTCCATTGGTTGTCGTCACGTGATGATGTTCATTATTGACATCATCCTCCATTCCATTTCCATCTTCTTTTTCATTGGTTGTCGTCACGTGATGATGTTCATTATTGCATCATCCTCCATTCCATTTCCATCTTCTTTTCCATTGGTTGTCGTAAGGGATGATGTTCATTATTGACATCATCCTCCATTCCATTTCCATCTTTTTCATTGGTTGTCGTCACGTGATGATGTTCATTATTGACATCATCCTCCATTCCATTTCCATCTTCTTTTCATTGGTTGTCGTCACGTGATGATGTTCATTATTGACATCATCCTCCTCCCTTCCATTGGTTTCGTCACGTGATGATGTTCATTATTGACATCATCCTTCATTCCATTTCCATCTTCTTTTCCATTGGTCGTCGTCACGTGATGATGTTCATTATTGACATACTCCTCCATTCCATTTCCATCTTCTTTTCCATTGGTTGTCGTCACGTGATGATGTTCATTATTGACATCATCCTCCATTCCATTTCCATCTTCTTTTCCATTGGTTGTCGTCACGTGATGATGTTCATTATTGACATCATCCTTCATTCCATTTCCATCTTCTTTTCCATTGGTCGTCGTCACGTGATGATGTTCATTATTGACATCATCCTCCATTCCATTTCCATCTTCTTTTCCATTGGTTGTCGTCACGTGATGATGTTCATTATTGACATCATCCTCCATTCCATTTCCATCTTCTTTTCCATTGGTTGTCGTCACGTGATGATGTTCATTATTGACATCATCCTTCATTCCATTTCCATCTTCTTTTTCATTGGTTGTCGTCACGTGATGATGTTCATTATTGACATCATCCTCCATTCCATTTCCATCTTCTTTTCCATTGGTTGTCGTCACGTGATGATGTTCATTATTGACATCATCCTCCATTCCATTTCCATCTTCTTTTCCATTGTTTGTCGTCATATGATGATGTTCATTATTGACATCATCCTTCATTCCATTTCCATCTTCTTTTCCATTGGTCGTCGTTACGTGATGATGTTCATTATTGACATCATCCTCCATTCCATTTCCATCTTCTTTTCCATTGGTTGTCGTCACGTGATGATGTTCATTATTGACATCATCCTCCATTCCATTTCCATCTTCTTTTCCATTGGTTGTCGTCATGTGATGATGTTCATTATTGACATCATCCTTCATTCCATTTCCATCTTCTTTTCCATTGGTCGTCGTCACATGATGATGTTCATTATTGACATCATCCTCCATTCCATTTCCATCCTCTTTTCCATTGGTTGTCGTCACGTGATGATGTTCATTATTGACATCATCCTCCATTCCATTTCCATCTTCTTTTCTATTGGTTGTCGTCACGGGATGATGTTCATTATTGACATCCTCCTCCATTCCATTTCCATCTTCTTTTCCATTGGTTGTCGTCACGTGATGATGTTCATTATTGACATCATCCTCCATTCCATTTCCATCTTCTTTTCCATTGGTTGTCGTCACGGGATGATGTTCATTATTGACATCATCCTCCATTCTATTTCCATCTTCTTTTCCATTGGTTGTCGTCATGTGATGATGTTCATTATTGACATCATCCTTCATTCCATTTCCATCTTCTTTTCCATTGGTCGTCGTCATGTGATGATGTTCATTATTGACATCATCCTCCATTCCATTTCCATCTTCTTTTCCATTGGTTGTCGTCACGTGATGATGTTCATTATTGACATCATCCTCCATTCCATTTCAATCTTCTTTTCCATTGGTCGTCGTCACGTGATGATGTTCATTATTGACATCCTCCTCCATTCCATTTCCATCTTCTTTTCCATTGGTTGTCGTCACGTGATGATGTTCATTATTGACATCATCCTTCCTTCCATTTCCATCTTCTTTTCCATTGGTTGTCGTCGTCGTCACGGGATGATGTTCATTATTGACATCATCCTCCATTCCATTTCCATCTTCTTTTCCATTGGTTGTCGTCACGTGATGATGTTCATTATTGACATCATCCTTCATTCCATTTCCATCTTCTTTTCCATTGGTTGTCGTCGTCGTCACGGGATGATGTTCATTATTGACATCCTCCTCCATTCCATTTCCATCTTCTTTTCTATTGGTTGTCGTCACGTGATGATGTTCATTATTGACATCATCCTCCATTCTCCATCTTCTTTTTCATTGGTTGTCGTCACGTGATGATGTTCATTATTGACATCATCCTCCATTCCATTTCCATCTTCTTTTCCATTGGTTGTCGTCACGTGATGATGTTCATTATTGACATCATCCTCCATTCCATTTCCATCTTCTTTTCCATTGGTTGTCGTCACGGGATGATGTTCATTATTGACATCATCCTCCATTCCATTTCCATCTTCTTTTCCACTAGTTGCCTCTTTTTCACCTTCGTTTGGTTCATCAAATTCCATTTCTTCATCTTCATAAATTTCATTCTTTACATCATGCATAGTATCATCATCACCATTAACAGTGAAAAAAGTTAATGGTTCATTACAGTAAGTCATGCATGCATGTATTGTAAATAATCGACGTGAGTATGCTTTTTTTCTCCGATTATACGACTTCTTAGCAGTATACCATTTTTTCGGTACAACATTTTCACTGGGAGTATCATTATCATTATCAAACTTGTATATTCTTTTCCGTTTTCTAGTAAAATCTTTATAGTCCATTATGTCTGCGAATGATATTGTAAATGAATATACTGATTCATTTAAACCAAAAGGAAGAATAACACTGGGTCTAAATTTTCGTTCTTCTGAACCCTGCATCTCGTAATTATTAAAGTACACCGAGTTATTATTTCAGCGCAGCCTGCATCTAGTTCCACATTACTTTCATTCATCAGCTGATTCAAGCTTGTAATACTTATACAATGAAAATTATATTGTTTATTATTGTAGGCGAATTTATCAAAATCATTAGGATTAAGATCACTTTCACATTTTTGAATCATTATTCCTCCGTGATTTTGTATCAAGTGTTGTTCTTCTTCTTTAACAATGGGCTGGCAGTATATAAGTTTATAATGGTTATTATCAATTTCTAATTTTTCTTTTTCATTATTGTCTCTTAGTTTAAGAGGAACAAAAATGGAAAAGTCCTCTAAATGAAGATTAAACTTTGTTTGTGTTTCTTTATCATTGTTCAGCTTATTATCAATAAACTTATTGTTTACATTATATGAGGTTGAAGTTCCTAGCCTTATACCGTTCTCAAATATTCTTTCACCATACAAATCATTATTTATCAACACTTGGCTTTTTATCTGAAGGTTCACCATTTTTACTTTTTCACAAAACTGTTGTAGAAAAATCTCAGGTAGATATGAGTGGTTTCACAAAACTGCTGTAGAAAATCTCAGGCAGGTATGAGGTGGATGTGTAGTGGTTAACTGAGTGACTGAGCTAGTAGTGAACTGTATCATCCCCTTTTATATCGAATTATATCAAATCACATACCTGTAGTTTCACAAAACTGCTGTAGAAAATCTCAGGCAGGTATGAAGTGGATGTGTAGTGGTTTTGATAGTCACTGAGTGACTGAGCTAGTAGTGAACTGTATCATCCCCTTTTATATCAAAATGTATTGGGTGTGCCCAGTGTATATTCAATATATCAAGGCCATATCAAAAAAATGTATTGGGTGTGCCCAGTGTATATTCAATATATCAAGGCCATATCAAAAAAATGTATTGGGTGTGCCCAGTGTATATTCAATATATCAAGGCCATATCAAAAAATGTATTGGGTGTGGCCAGTGCATATCCAGTATATCAAGGCCATATAAAAAAAATGTATTGGGTGTGGCCAGTGCATATCCAGTATATCAAGGCCATATCAAAAAAATGTATTGGGTGTGGCCAGTGATACAGTTAACCACAATCTATTGCTTGTTCACTCACAATGAATGACTTACACATTTTTATATGTAATAATAATAATGAAAGTGGTTTATTTTTATATTTTACAGTAGGTTATAACCTATATCTTACATTAATTTTAACATATATATATATATATATATATAAATAAAAAATATATATATATATATAAAAATCCATTAATCAAACTGTATCCATTGTTTATCATATATATATATATAAAATATATATATATATATATATCAAAAAAATGTATTGGTGTGGCCAGTGCATTTTCAATATATCAACGCCATATGAAAAAAAATGTATTGGGTGTGCCCAGTGTATTTTCAATATATCAAGGCCATATAAAAAAAAATGTATTGGTGTGCCCAGACTATATTCAATATATCAAGGCCATAAAAAAAAATGTATTGGTTGTGGCCAGTGCATATCCAGTTTATCAACGCCATATAAAAAAAAAATGTATTGGTTGTGGCCAGTGCATATCCAGTTTATCAACGCCATATGAAAAAAAAATGTATTGGTTGTGGCCAGTGCATATCCAGTTTATCAACGCCATATAAAAAAATGTATTGGTTGTGGCCAGTGCATATCCAGTTTATCAACGCCATATAAAAAAAAATGTATTGGGTGTGGCCAGTGCATTTTCAATATATCAAGGCCATATCAAAAAAATGTATTGGGTGTGCCCAGTGTATATTCAATATATCAAGGCCATATCAAAAAAATGTATTGGGTGTGCCCAGTGTATATTCAATATATCAAGGCCATATCAAAAAATGTATTGGTTGCCCAGTGTATATTCAATTTATCAAGGCCATATCAAAAAAAATGTATTGGTTGTGCCAGTGTATATTCAATATATCAAGGCCATATAAAAAAAATGTATTGTTGTGTGCCCAGTGTATATTCAATATATCAAGGCCATATAAAAAAAATGTATTGTTGTGGCCCAGTGTATATTCAATTTATCAAGGCCATATCAAAAAATGTATTGGTTGTGCCAGTGTATATTCAATATATCAAGGCCATATAAAAAAAAATGTATTGGTTGTGCCCAGTGTATATTCAATATATCAAGGCCATATCAAAAAAATGTATTGGGTGTGCCCAGTGTATATTCAATATATCAAGGCCATATCAAAAAAATGTATTGCGTGTGCCCAGTGTATATTCAATATATCAAGGCCATATCAAAAAAATGTATTGCGTGTGCCCAGTGTATATTCAATATATCAAGGCCATATCAAAAAAATGTATTGGGTGTGCCCAGTGTATATTCAATTATCAAGGCCATATAAAAAAATGTATTGGTTGTGGCCAGTGCATTTTCAATTATCAAGGCCATATCAAAAAAATGTATTGGGTGTGCCCAGTGTATATTCAATATATCAAGGCCATATCAAAAAATTGTATTGGGTGTGCCCAGTGTGTATTCAATATATCAAGGCCATATCAAAAAAATGTATTGGGTGTGCCCAGTGTATATTCAATATATCAAGGCCATATCAAAAAAATGTATTGGGTGTGCCCAGTGTATATTCAATATATCAAGGCCATATCAAAAAAAATGTAATTGGTGTGGTGTATATTCAATATATCAAGGCCATATCAAAAATGTATTGGTGTGCCCAGTGTATATTCAATATATCAAGGCCATATCAAAAAAATGTATTATATGCCCAGTGTATATTCAATATATCAAGGCCATATCAAAAAAATGTATTGGGTGTGGCCAGTGTATATTCAATATATCAAGGCCATATCAAAAAATGTATTGGGTGTGGCCAGTACATTTTCAATATATCAAGGCCATATCAAAAAAATGTATTGGGTGTGCCCAGTGTATATTCAATATATCAAGGCCATATCAAAAATGTATGTATAGTGTGTATTCAATATATCAAGGCCATATCAAAAAAATGTATTGCGTGTGCCCAGTGTATATTCAATATATCAAGGCCATATCAAAAAAATGTATTGCGTGTGCCCAGTGTATATTCAATATATCAAGGCCATATCAAAAAAATGTATTTGTGCCCAGTGTGTATTCAATATATCAAGGCCATATCAAAAAAATGTATTGTGTGCCCAGTGTGTATTCAATATATCAAGGCCATATCAAAAGTTTATTATGATAGTGTATATTCAATATATCAAGGCCATATCAAAAATGTATTGGGTGTGCCCAGTGTATATTCAATATATCAAGGCCATATCAAAAATGTATTGGTGTTATAGTGTGTATTCAATATATCAAGGCCATATCAAAAATGTATTGGGTGTGCCCAGTGTGTATTCAATATATCAAGGCCATATCAAAAAAATGTATTGGGTGTGCCCAGTGTATATTCAATATATCAAGGCCATATCAAAAAAATGTATTGGGTGTGCCCAGTGTATATTCAATATATCAAGGCCATATCAAAAAAATGTATTGGGTGTGCCCAGACTATATTCAATATATCAAGGCCATATCAAAAATGACATGGGTGTGCCCATGTATATTCCTATATCAAGGCCATATCAAAAATGATTTGTGCCCAGTGTATATTCAATATATCAAGGCCATATCAAAAAATGTATTGGGTTGCCCAGACTATATTCAATATATCAAGGCCATATCAAAAAAATGTATTGGGTGTGCCCAGTGTATATTCAATATATCAAGGCCAAATAAAAAAAATGCATTGGGTGTGGCCAGTGATACAGTTAACCACAATCTATTGCTTGTTCGCTCACAATGAATGACTTACACATTTTTATATGTAATAATAATAATGAAAGTGGTTTATTTTTATATATATATACAGTAGGTTATAACCTATATCTTACACAATTTTAATATATATATAAATCCATTAATCAAACTGTGTTGTTTATATATATATTGGTGTTTGTTATGAATGAGCTGGTCTGTTTATATATATATATATTTATATTTATTTATATAATATTATATATATATAGCCACTAATCAAAATATGTATTTATATATATATATATATATATATATATATATATATATATATATATGAAATTTTATTTTTCCTTGCTTGTTAATAATGATTTTTATTTAACTTAAACTTTATTTATATTTTATACATATTATGCTAAAGCCTAGGATATATTTCAATTTACACTAAATCTTCATTTTCTTTAACTTTTAGACTCTTACATTACCATTTTACTTATTGAGCAATGACATAATATATATATATATATATATATATATATATATATATATATATATATATATATATATATATATATATATATATATATATATATATATATATATGAATGTCTTTCCTGTAATACTACAGTGTAATATGAATATAGAAGGCCCATAAACACTATTTAAACGTTGTCATATATTTCTTAGCTTCTGTGCCCCTGTTCACTGGTAGAATATGGACAGGTGGAAAGTTACAATGGTATATATACAAAAACATAAAAGTGTGGCCCTAGAAGGGATTTTATGGAGGTGCCGTTTTCTGAGGAGGAGAATGAACCAAATTCCTAGTGGTTTTATCTCATTAACCACCAGGTGGATCAACGTGTCGCGTTTCTCCGTCTTCTTCAGGAGGGTTTGAGGATTAAGGTGTGATGTCATCCGATTTCAATGTCCTCCTGACTGTTCATATTGTTGGTTTGATTGATGATAGCAGATTCCAGCATCCTTCTTTTGTTTGGACAGCTATTTTGAAAACCAACTCCGCCCCATCCAGTTAATGACATGCCCTGTATTTCTGATATGTAGAAAATTCCCGAACTCTCAAGGCCGTATCAAACTGATCTTTTTGTGCTCTGTTATTCAATATGCGAGCGATCTAAAAATATACGTAGTTGTCCTGACAATTATACACGGTATCTTTGTAAACTCCGGCTTCTTCCTTTGTTATTTAAGTATATCGTTAATGAACTCCCGATGGATTTGGGATAATGGAAAATGAAAGGATTGTTAGGCCTCCCAACAACTCAGGCCCCAACAATCCTTCATTTTCCATTATCCCAAATCCATCGGGAGTTCGCTAGTTAATATACTTAAATAACAAAAGGGAAGAAGCCGGAGTTTACAAGATACCGTGTAGTAATTGTCAGTGACATCTACGTAGGCGAGACAGGTAGATCGCTTCTCGCAAAGAATAACAGAGCACAAAAGATCAGTACGCTACGCTCGAGAGTTCGGGAATTTTCCTACATATCAGAAATACAGGGCATGTCATTAACTGGAGTGGGGCGGAGTTGGTTTTCAAAAGTAGCTGTATACAAAAGAAGGATGCTGGAATCTGCTATCATCAATCAAACCAACAATATGAACCTGTCAGAGGACATTGGAAATTGATGACATCGACACCTTAATCCTCAAACCCCTACTGAAGAAGATTCAAGAAACGCGACCGCCAGATCCATCGCCAAACGGAGCTTATGAGGCCAAAAACCACTAGGAATTTTGTCATTCTCCTCCTTAAGAAACGCCACCTCCATAAAATCGGAGGCCTAGGGCCACACTTTTATGTTTTTGTATATATACCATTGTAACTTTCCACCTGTCCATATTCTATATAGTGAACAGGGGCACAGAAGCTAGTGCCCGAAATATATGGTTTCAACGTTTAAATAGTGTTTTATGGGCCTTCTTATATTCATATATATATATATATATATATATATATATATATATATATATATATATATATATATATATATATATATATATATATATATATATATATATATATATATATATATATATATATATATATATATATATATATATATATATATATATATATATATATATATATATATATATATATATATATATATATATATATATATATATATATATATATATATATATATATATATATATATATATATATATATATATATATATATATATATATATATATATATATATATATATATATATTGTCACGATGCATGTATATCAAGTACCTGGATATTACACAACTAATCTCAAGATTCAAAAATATACCTCACTTCAGCCAGATACCTGAACTCTCATAACATTAATTGTTACGACTTAGTACTCTAAAGGTAACAGTGATCCCTTAAGAAAAACTTATTTATCAATCACTTGAAAAATCAAACTAAGTCTATCAGAATATGTGTGAGGTATCAAAAATTAAACTAGAAATCTTCTAGAGTAAAAGGGCATCACTCCATCAAAAAACTAACTGTTTCCCTGGTCTTAATTCACTTTAGCAAAACTAAAAGAACAAAACATGTTTATCACTTTGCCTTATGCACACACAATCAATCCTATTCACTGATGGTCAATAAATGAAACACTGTTTTTCTAAAAATGTTAAATACAAAAATTTATTTTTAAATTCAAAGTTTATAATTAGAATTCACAATTAATTAGAATTCACAATCTGAAAAATTTATTGTTACTTGTAAATAACACAACACTCAATTAATTCTTGAATTAAATTATGAAACAAAACTAATTCACAAAAACTTTATTAAGAATTTAAATTAATCAAGCAAAATTTAAACTATCAAGAATTACTCAAGATTTGAAAAGAAACTCTCAAAAAATGAAATCAAGTATGTAATGTTAAATTACGTATGCAATGTTAAATTACCAAGAAATATTTAAAATGCTATGTAAATAAATGTTACATCACAAACATAAAAAATGTGAAAATATAAAGAGATTGTAAATAGAAAATCACACAAAAATACACATAAGATTTATCAATAATGATTTCACTTGTTCAAAATTTCCTAACTTATCATACCATGGTATCAATAAGTAAAATTTCACGTTACCTTACACAACTAGTGAAAACCTCTGTAAATCACTTGCTGCAGCTGCGTTACACAATACACACTTTTTACCAGGCGCCGTTATTTAACTAAATAACTTTGCTAAATTCAGATCTCAAAAGTTAATGTTAAAATGTGACCACAAAACACTACGTTAAGAGTAATCTCTTTCTAAGAACGAGAGAGAGAGAGAGGGTACCAATTCAACTGGTCTCAGATATCAGAATGAAATAGATTTTAGGATTCCAGTAACACGTGAAACAATTACATGATGTCATTAAAGCATTTTGGGTGCGAGATACAAAAGTTCTAGAAGCAGGGAAGTGACGTCATTAAAGCGTTTTGGGTGCGAGATACAATGGAGAGAAGCTTCTAGAAGAAAAATGACGTCATCCCAGCAAAACGTTTTGAACGCATCTTACAAAACATGACGTAATTGATCAGGACACATATTCTTTCTCTCCAAGTGGCTTACGTGACTCAAACATCGCATGCAACAACATGAAATCACTCGTCTTGAGCCCGTATGGGACGAATCAGCGTTTGTTTTGCAAAGCTGTCATCACTAACCCAAAACAAAGCGTTCCTCTTATCTCAACTGATGACAATTGAAATGAAACAAGCCTTTGTGGACACACACACGTGTTCACATACTATGCGTTTACCAAGAAAGATTCTAAACTACGTTACTATTAAAATTGTATTAACAATTATAAATTACGCTATCAAGTTATCATTAGTACTTTTGAGATCTGATGCCAAACTAAATATGACACTTTAACAATCATTATCATTAAACATAACACATGAAAAAAGTAAATATGTCAAAATTATAGGAGGATATACATATTACAAGGCAACATCATGAAATTCCTCCCCCCAGAAGATTACTTATCCCGAGTTTGAATCCAACGATTCACAACGGGATAAATAATCTGCTATGACATTATCTTTTCCTGAAATGTGTTTAACACTTACATTATATGGTTGCAGGTATAAAGACCACCTGGTCAGTCTCATATTATTATTTTTCATCTTACTGATGAATGAGATTGGGTTGTGATCCGACAATACTAAAATTTCTTCATTCCTAGGTCGGTTCACATACACTTCAAAGTTTTTCAATGCTGTGATTAATGCTAATGTTTCTTTTTCGATTGCTGAGTAAGTTTTCTGGTGCTTTTTCAACTTTGAAGACATAAAACATACTGGATGGAAGATTTTGTTGTCATCTTTTTGAAGTAGAACAGCTCCAATTCCACAGTCGGATGCATCAACTTGTATCACAAACTTTTATTGAAGTCTGGAGCTTGAAGCACTGGTCTTGAAGTTAATATGGCTTTAACCTTCTCAAATGATTCTTGACATTCTGGAGTCCAAACAAACTTTCTTTTAGGACTGGTCAAGTCAGTTAAGGGAGCTACTACAGCTGAGAAATTTGGACAGAATCGGCGATAAAATCCAGCCATGCCCAAAAATCTTTGTAGCTGTTTCCTCATAGCAGGAGGGGTAGCCTTACGGATACCTTCTACATTAGCATCAATAGGAGCGAGAAGGCCTTTTCCAACTTCAAATCCTAGATACTGTACAGTTGCCTTTCCAAACTCACTTTTTGTAAGTTGATTGTTAGTCCTGCTTCCATGAAGTTTCTTTGAACACTTTCCTTAATATCTTTAGATGTTCTTCCCATGTATTAGAATAAATCACAATGTCATCAAGGTATACACCTACTCCTTCTATTGATCCTAGTAGTTGATCCATCACTCGCTGGAATGTTGCAGGTGCATTCATCAGACCAAACGGCAAAACAGTGTATTGATACAGCCCAAAAGGAGTAATGAAAGCTGATAGCAACTTAGCATTCTCATCTAAGGGAATTTGATAATATCCTTTCAACAAGTCTATCTTGAAACAAATTTGGCTTGCCCAATATTATCAAGTAATTGATCAATAAGAGGCAAGGGATAATTGTCAGCCACACTGATGGAATTCAGTTTCCTATAATCAGTACACATCCTAAATGAGCCATCTGGTTTCTTCACTAACACACAAGGAGAACTATAATGACTTGAACTGGGTTCTGCTAATCCATGCTGCAACAAATATTCAACTTCTTTCTTCAAAACATCTCGATGAAAAGGTGATAAGCGATAAGCTCTCATTTTAAAAGGTTTTCCATCTTCTCTGATCTTTATCTCATGCTTTGTCAGATTGGTACATCTAGGTACATCTGCAAAAATTTCAGGGAAACTTTGAATAACTTCACTTAATTCACTACTTTGCTCAACACTCAGATGTTTTAGTTTATCTTCCAAATTTTCTAATATTGAAGAATTGTTCATCTTGTTTTCAGCTCTCAATTGTAGCCATCATCGTCCTCTGTAGATGAAGTTGTTTGTGTTATTGACACTGTTTCAGTTTTCAGGTTTCAAAAGATTCACATGTATCTTCCTCTGTCGTTTTCTTCTTCCTGGTGTTTCAAATAAGTTCGATCACTTAACTTTCTATTAAAAGATTGAAACAAAATTTCACTGGTAAGAACACTAGAACTTGCTGTCCAATACTAAAATTTCTTAGCTTAGTTTTAGCATCATATTTTCTTTTCATTTTCTCTTGACTTATTTTCAAATTTTCTAAAGAGAATTTTCTAATTTCTCTTAACTTTTCCTCAAGTTCTTGACATATTCTCCTTGGATTTCCTCTTGATTTTCTTCCCAATTCTCTGCAAGAATCTTCAATGGACCTCTAATGTCTCGACCATGCTTTCTTGATAAGCATTCCAAACTTCAAATAACATCAAAGGTAAACCAGCATCCCATTCTCTTCCTGATTCATTACAATACTTAGTTAACATACTTTTCAATGTCTGGTGAAACCTTTCCAAGGCTCCTTGAGTCTCTGGATGATAAGCAGTTGATAACTGTTGTTTTACTCCTAACAAGTTCATCACATCCTGGAATAATTTTGAAGTAAAGTTCGTTCCTCTATCACTTTGCACAATTTCTGGTATTCCAAACTTGAGAAAAACTCCACCAACTTCTCAGCAATTACCTTTGCACTTATACTTCTTACAGGAATCGCCTCAGGATACCTAGTCACTGGACACATTAATGTTAATAGATATTCATTTCCTTTCTTTGTTTTCGGAAGTGGCCCAACCACATCTATAATTACCTTGTTAAAGGGTTCTCCTTTAACTTCTATGGGATATAGGGGTGCTTTCTGAATGGTTTCATTCGGTTTTCCAGCTATCTGGCATGTGAGACACACTCTGCAAAATTTGCTAACATCCTTGTGAAGTCCAGGCCAGAAAAAATACTTCATAATCTTCTCAACAGTCTTCCTGATTCCCATATGTCCAGACTCGTGCGCTACTGCTACAACTTGTTTCCTCAATGGATATGGAATCAAAATTTGATGATATTCACCCCATTCAGCATTTCCTGGTATATCTGCAGGTCGATGCTTCCTCATTAGCAACCCTTCCTTTAGATAATAACAGGTGGAGGTTTGTTGCATCTCTTCTTGATCAACAACTCTGAAGAACAAATCAGCCAACGTTGTATCCCTCTTCTGCAGTTTCATTAGCTTTTCTCTAGTCACTTGACCAACTTCAAGGGCTGAATTCTCCATATCTGCTAACTCTGCTTCTGTAGTTTCACTACTATCTTCAGGAACACTTTGACTACTCGGAGTCTCTTCAATAACAACAGGATCCTCTTCTTCTTGGGAAATCTCTTCATTACTAACACTAGGGGAAACTTCACTTTCCTGGAACAGTTCTTCTAATCTTAAAGATCCATCACTTGATTCTTCTGGTGCAGGTAAATCCTCAGTATCTTCACTTGCAGACATAGTTCTCTTCATACTCCTGGTAGTTACACAACTTGGAAACAGGTGGGGGTTTTTCTTCTCTAAATCTACAGTAGGACTAATCCTTAACGGTTTGTCTGTCACTATAGGACAAGGAACAAATGGTACACTACCAACTTCATTACCCAGTAAAACATGTACACCTTCAACAGCTAGTGAGTCCTTTACAGCAAAATCAACATTTCCTGTCACCAATTCACAGGACAAATGCAAGCGGCATATAGGAGTTACCTCTTCTCCTCCTATACCCTTCAAAATAACTGAATCTCCGGTGAGATTCTTCTCCAACTGTGGGTGAGCACCACGAACTACCACACTATGGTTACTCCCCGTATCACGTAATACCTTGACTGGTACCTGCACACTTCCTCCTTGAGTTGTCAGCGTACCATCATAGATATATGGCTTAAAAGCCTCCAAGCTGCTCATCCACTCACTGCTTGAAGTTACATTTCCACTGGTTGCTAAACACTCTGCTTGTTTAGTCTCAGTCGTTCCCACACTGCTCTTCGTAGTTTGCTTCACCTGGTTACCTTTAACCACTTGACCAACTGGTTTGGTCTGCTGTTGTGTCTGATAACAATCTCGACTGTAGTGTCCTACTCTTCCACACTTGTAGCAGACAACATTAGTCTTCTGTATCTGTCTTGAAAACAGACTGGATGATGAGGATTTAACATTAATTGCTGAGGGATGTTACCTGACTTTGTATTGGCATAGCCACTAGAAGGATTTCCAGTTGTAATGTTCCTGAAATTTGGATGAGATCTGAAACCTGTGCGTTGTTGGTTCTGGTATTTTGACATTATAATTTCTTTTGCTAGAAATTATATTAAAATCTTCGCTCAATGTAGCAGCTTTGTCAAGTTTTTTAACCTCTCTCTCTTAAATAGGTTCTTATGTGTTCAGGAATTCCTCTAAGATATTGTTCTAAAACTACTAACTCCTTCAAGTTCGTCCATAGATTTAACTTTAGCAGCCTCCAACCATCGTTTAAAACATCTTCTTACTTTGTAGGCATAATCCAAGAAAGTTATCTTGTCATCCTTTCTCAAAGATCTGAATCTTTCATTATAATATTCAGGGGTCATCTGGTAAACTTATAGCACATTGTATTTAAGTACCTTGTACTCTTTACACTGATCAGCTGATAAGGCTAAATAGGCACTTCTCCCTTTACCAATGAGAACACTGTAACAAGACTGACCATTTATCCTCTGGCCATCCCATACCTGAAGCCACTTTTTGAAAGTGATCAAAAACTCATCTGGAGCTGCTTCTGTAAACTTTGGAATTAACTTCTGCACTCTTACTACATCAAATACAGGGTCTGAATTACCTTTGAGTAGGGTTAGACGGTATTACAGGTAACTTGGATCGAGCTTTTATTAATTCCATCTCCCTTTCATGTCTTGCTCTTTCTCTCTTTGCTCTTTCTCTTTTTCTCTTTGCTCTTTCTTCTTCTGCTGCTTTTCTTCTTCTCTTTCCTTTCTTTCTCTTTTCTCTCTATCTTCTCTTTCTCTTTCTGCTTGCATTTTCTCTCTTTCAGCCTCCTGTATCCTCAGCTTAATCAAATTTTCTTCTGCTTCTATACGTCTAAGCTCTGCTTCTGCATCACTTTTCTCTTTCTTTTGCTCATGTTTATCTGTAAATTCTGCCTCAGCTGCATTCAACAATTCTTGATGCCTCTCCCAACTCTTCATCTACTTTACCAGAGTCCATCAATGCTTGGATTGCAATATATTTGATTTGTGCCTTAATCATACCACTAGACACATTACCCCCACATGCTACTGCTAAAGCAATCCACTGTGCCTTAGTTAGGTTGGATTCAGATAACTCTTGGATGGAAGGAGTTGCTAAAAACCTCTGAACATTGAACAGAGCCATTTTCTCTAAGTTACTCAACTAAATAATTCACAATACAAAGCAAAAATAACTATGAATTCCTCTAAGATATTGTTCTAGAACACTCTTCTATCCATTTAAATATCCAACCCGTTTAAAAACACACTTTGTAGGCATAATCCCAGTATAAACCATAAACCAGAGTGATATTTTGTTTTGTTCCACGGGTCTCTGGGCACCAAACAATATAATGTCACGATGCGTACCAAGTACCTGGTTATTACACAACTAATCTCAAGATTCAAAAATATACCTCACTTCAGCCAGATACCTGAACTCTCATAACATTAATTGTTACGACTGAGTACTCTAAAGGTAACAGTGATCCCTTAGAAAAAACTTATTTATCAATCACTTGAAAAATCAAACTAAGTCTATCAGAATATGTGTGAGGTATCAAAAATTAAACTAGAAATCTTCTAGAGTAAAAGGGCATCACTCCATCAAAAACTCTAACTGTTTCCCTGGTCTTAATTCACTTTAGCAAAACTAAAAGAACAAAACATGTTTATCACTTTGCCTTATGCACACATAATCAATCCTATTCACTGATGGTCAATAAATGAAACACTGTTTTTCTAAAAATGTTAAATACAAATATTTATTTTTAAATTCAAAGTTTATAATTAGAATTCACAATTAATTAGAATTCACAATCTGAAAAATTTATTGTTACTTGTAAATAACACAACACTCAATTAATTCTTGAATTAAATTATGAAACAAAACTAATTCACAAAAACTTTATTAGGAATTTAAATTAATCAAGCAAAATTTAAACTATCAAGAATTACTCAAGATTTGAAAAGAAAATCTCAATAAAAAATCAAAATCAAGCTTTAAATGTAATGTTAAATTACGTATGCAATGTTAAATTACCAAGAAATATTTAAAATGCTATGTAAATAAATGTTACATCACAATCATAAAAAAATGTGAAAATATAAAGAGATTGTAAATAGAAAAACACACAAAAATACACATAAGATTTATCAATAATGATTTCACTTTTTCAAAATTTCTAACTTATCATACCATGGTATCAATAAGTAAAATTTCACGTTACCTTACACAACTAGTGAAAACCTCTAAATCACTTGCTGCAGCTGCGTTACACAATACACACTTTTTACCAGGCGCCGTTACGAACTAAATAACTTTGCTAAATTCAGATCTCAAAAGTTAATGTTAAAATGTGACCACAAAACACTACGTTAAGAGTAATCTCTTTCTAAGAACGAGAGAGAGAGAGAGAGGGTACCAATTCAACTGGTCTCAGATATCAGAATGAAATAGATTTTAGGATTCCAGTAACACGTGAAACAATTACATGATGTCATTAAAGCATTTTGGGTACGAGATACAAAAGTTCTAGAAGCAGGGAGGTGACGTCATTAAAGCGTTTTGGGTGCGAGATACAATGGAGAGAAGCTTCTAGAAGGAAAATGACGTCATCCCAGCAAAACGTTTTGAACGCATCTTACAAAACATGACGTAATTGATCAGGACACGTATTCTTTCTCTCCAAGTGGCTTACGTGACTCGACCATCGCATGTAACAACATGAAATCACTCGTCTTGAGCCCGTATGGGACGAATCGGCGTTTGTTTTCGCAAGCTGTCATCACTAACCCCAAAACAAAGCGCTCGCTCTTATCTCAACTGATGACAATTGAAATGAAACAAGCCCTGGTGGACACACACACGTGTTCACATACTACGCTTTTACCAAGAAAGATTCTAAACTACATTACTATTAAAATTGTATTAACAATTCTAAATTACGCTATCAAGTTATCATTAGTACTTTTGAGATCTGATGCCAAACTAAATATGACAATTTAACAATCATTATCATTAAACATAACACATGAAAAAGTAAATATGTCAAAATTATAGGAGGATGTAAATATTACTTGGCAACATCATGAAAATATATATATATATATATATATATATATATATATATATATATATATATATATATATATATATATATATATATATATATATATATATATATATATATATATATATTATATATATATATATATATATATATATATATATATATATATATATATATATATATATATATATATATATTATATATATACATATATATATATATATATATATATATATATATATATATATATATATATATATATATATATATATATATATATATATATATATATATATATATATATATATATATATAATATATATAAATATATATATAATATATATAATATATATATATATATATATATATATATATATATATATATATATATTTTTATATATATATATATATATATATATATATATATATATATATATATATATATATATATATATATATATATATATATATATATATATATATATATATATATATATATATATATATATATATATATATATATATATATATATATATATATATATATATATATATATATATATATATATATATATATATATATATATTATGGGCCCACGCCCATCAAACACACAAGTCTCTTAAAATACAAATAAAGTCACATACGACCAAGTCCACAATAGGTGGAATGGCCGCAACAGAGTGTACAGAGATGGAATCAAGGAGGATAAAGTAAAACCGAAAATAAAACCTTAATATTTAATACAAACTTTTAGAAAGAAATGACCACTGAGCCTCTTACAAAATACATTAAATAAACACAAAAATCAACCACACACTGAAAACATCGAATAACAAACACACTTACACCAAATTAAAACAGTCTATGCAATTACACTTTAAAGTGAGGGCCCTGAAAGTAATAGAATGTCGAAAAGTCAGAATAACCTAACTTATTACATACTAAACAATTATAAAAAAATAAACTGCTTCCCTTAAGTGAGCTCAAAACAGTAGTAGAGGCAAACGCAGCCTTCAAATCACGGGTCGAGAGGAATAATATATATTCTGAGACCTTACCAAATGTAAGAGAGGTCCCGTTGACTAATAACTAAACCAAGGGCGAATAAGAGTGGTCCAATATTCTTTTGGCCACTCCAACCTTGAGGCTATTCTCTCAAAAGAAACAAAAAACTCTGCCACGTTGACTTCCTGAAAATTTGGGACTAACTTTAGAGCTTCAGTTAGATTAATACAAGGCATTGCAGACACAATATGTTGGGAAGAAGAAGAACCCTGTTACTCAATGCTTGCATAGCAAGTGTGCTGTCTCTCTCTCTCTCTCTCTCTCCTAAGCCTTCAACCTTTGGAGATCTATTTCCATTTTTTTCAACTGAATCTGCCAATCTAAAATTTCTACTGACACCGCTTTCCTCCACCTGCCTAGTCTCTGGTTTACCTTCTGCCTTCATCACCTTAACCTTTTCATAAACATTAAGAAGCAACAAGCCCTTCCTAACAGACCCAGGATTTTCAATTTCAAAAATTCTGCTACACTCTCTAAATCAGGCTTATTCAAGTCTGCCAACCTGTCCTGCCACCCTCTCCACTCAAGAGCTCCGGGATATTCAAATTAGCCATAGTAAATTAATTGCACACAAGTAAATATATAAATGTATCTCACAAAATATACCCAAAAACAAACCAATACACTGAACACCAATAACCACACAAATATCCTACCACGGTCAAGAAAATAAATTATAAACACCGATCAACACAAAAAATATAGGAGAGAAGGTATTACTATGCTGCAAACACCCCAAGAATCCACTCTATACACTCAAGTGACTACAGGATCCGACAAATCCTGGCAAGGTC
>NC_089777.1:7500-35000 GCF_040412425.1 Macrobrachium rosenbergii | reverse complement strand
CTCTCAGTTAACCACTACACATCCACCTCATACCTGCCTGAGATTTTCTACAGCAGTTTTGTGAAACCACTCATATCTACAGGAGATTTTTCTACAACAGTTTTGTGAAAAAGTAAAAATGGTGAACCTTCAGATAAAAAGCCAAGTGTTGATAAATAATGATTTGTATGGTGAAAGAATATTTGAGAACGGTATAAGGCTAGGAACTTCAACCTCATATAATGTAAACAATAAGTTTATTGATAATAAGCTGAACAATGATAAAGAAACACAAACAAAGTTTAATCTTCATTTAGAGGACTTTTCCATTTTTGTTCCTCTTAAACTAAGAGACAATAATGAAAAAGAAAATTTTGAAATTGATAATAACCATTATAAACTTATATACTGCCAGCCCATTGTTAAAGAAGAACAACACTTGATACAAAATCACGGAGGAATAATGATTCAAAAATGTGAAAGTGATCTTAATCCTAATGATTTTGATAAATTCGCCTACAATAATAAACAATATAATTTTCAATGTATAAGTATTACAAGCTTGAATCAGCTGATGAATGAAAGTAATGTGGAAGTAGATGCAGGCTGCGCTGAAATAATAACTCGGTGTACTTTAATAATTACGAGGCAGGGTTCAGAAGAACGAAAATTTAGACCCAGTGTTATTCTAAGTTTATTTTTGGTTTAAATGAATCAGTATATTCATTTACAATATCATTGCAGACATAATGGACTATAAAGATTTTACTAGAAAACGGAAAAGAATATACAAGTTTGATAATGATAATGATACTCCCAGTGAAAATGTTGTAAATTGAAAAAATGGTATACTGCTAAGAAGTCGTATAATCGGAGAAAAAAGAATACTCACGTCGATTATTTACAATACATGCATGCATGACCATTAACTTAATGAACCATTAACTATGCATTTTTCACTGAAATTAATTAAGAAATGATGATGATACTATGCAATGATGTAAAGAGATGGAAATTTATGAAGATGAAGTCAATAATGACATCATTGATGAACCAAACGAAGGTGTCAAAAAAGGCAACTAGTGGAAAAGAAGATGGAAATGGAATGGAGGATGATGTCAATAATGAACATCATCCCGTGACGACAACCAATGGAAAAAAGAAGATGGAAATGGAATGGAGAACATCATGATGTCAATGGAAAAGATGGAAATGGAATGGAGGAATGTCAATAATGAACATCCCGTGACGACAACCAATGGAAAAGAAGATGGAAATGGAATGGAGGATGATATCAATAATGAACATCATCCCGTGACGACAACCAATAGAAAAGAAGATGGAAATGGAATGGAGGATGATGTCAATAATGAACATCATCACGTGACGACAACCAATGGAAAAGAAGATGGAAATGGAATGGAGGAGGATGTCAATAATGAACATCATCACGTGACGACAACCAATGGAAAAGAAGATGGAAATGGAATGGAGGATGATGTCAATAATGAACATCATCACGTGATGACAACCAATGGAAAAGAAGATGGAAATGGAATGGAGGATGATGTCAATAATGAACATCATCACGTGACGACAACCAATGGAAAAGAAGATGGAAATGGAATGGAGGATGATGTCAATAATGAACATCATCACGTGACGACAACCAATGGAAAAGAAGATGGAAATGGAATGGAGGATGATGTCAATAATGAACATCATCACGTGACGACAACCAATGGAAAAGAAGATGGAAATGGAATGGAGGATGATGTCAATAATGAACATCATCCCGTGATGACAACCAATGGAAAAAAATGGAAAGATGGAGGATGAAATGGAATGGAGGATGATGTCAATAATGAACATCATCACGTGACGACAACCAATGGAAAAGAAGATGGAAATGGAATGGAGGATGATGTCAATAATGAACATCATCACGTGACGACAACCAATGGAAAAGAAGATGGAAATGGAATGGAGGATGATGTCAATAATGAACACCATCACGTGACGACAACCAATGGAAAAGAAGATGGAAATGGAATGGAGGATGATGTCAATAATGAACATCATCCGTGATGACAACCAATGGAAAAGAAGATGGAAATGGAATGGAGGAGGTCAATAATGTCAATAATGAACAATCAATGGAAAGAAGATGGAAATGGAATGAGGATGATGTCAATAAAAAGAAGATGAAAATGGAATGGAGGAGGAAATGGAATGGATATGATGAACATCATCCCGTGACGACAACCAATGGAAAAGAAGATGAAAATGGAATAGAGGATGATGTCAATAATAAACATCATCCCGTGACGACGACGACAACCAATGGAAAAGAAGATGAAAATGGAATAGAGGATGATGTCAATAATAAACATCATCCCGTGACGACGACGACAACCAATGGAAAAGAAGATGAAAATGGAATAGAGGATGATGTCAATAATAAACATCATATCACGTGATATAACAACCAATGGAAAAAAGATGGAAATGGAATGGAGGATGTGTAATAACATCATGATGATACAACCAATGGAAAAGAATAAATGGAAATGATGTCAATAATGAACATCAGGATGATGTCAGAAGATGGAAACATCATCAATAATGAACATCATCACGTGACGACAAACAATGGAAAAGAAGATGGAAATGGAATGGAGAGGATGATGACAACCAATAATGAATATGATCATGACAACATCACGTGACGACAACCAATGGAAAAGAAGATGGAAATGGAATGGAGGAGGATGTCAATAATGAACATCATCACGTGACGACAACCAATGGAAAAGAAGATGGAAATGGAATGGAGGATGATGTCAATAATGAACATCATCCCGTGATGACAACCAATGGAAAAGAAGATGGAAATGGAATGGAGGATGATGTCAATAATGAACATCATCACGTGACGACAACCAATGGAAAAAAGAAGATGGAAAATGGAATGGAGGATGATGTCAATAATGAACATCATCACGTGACGACAACCAATGGAAAAGAAGATGGAAATGGAATGGAGGATGATGTCAATAATGAACACCATCACGTGACGACAACCAATGGAAAAGAAGATGGAAATGGAATGGAGGATGATGTCAATAATGAACATCATCACGTGACGACAACCAATGGAAAAGAAGATGGAAATGATCTAAGAGTAATACTTAGGCAATTAATATTAACACAAATAAATCATCAAGTAATTCTATTAAAAAAGGTTGATATATTAAATAATAAAGTTGAAAAGATTGAAAAACGAGTTTAGAGATTAAAAAAAATGCCTAATTAGTAAAACAAAACTTACATATTTTTATTAATACTTGAATATATTAATTTAATTTAAGGTTTTGTTTATTCTTGATGGGTTAATATATATACTTAAAATATATACAGTATATACTCAACACATTTAGTTTTCATTGTATAGATTTTATATATATATAATAAAAAATGGATAATATATATATATATATATATATATATATATATATATATATATATATATATATATAAAATATATACTCATCACATTTAATTCAAACTGGAATGTATTCATTTAATTTAAAGTTTTGTTTATTCTTGATGGATTTTAATATATATAAATGGATTAATATATATAATATAATATATACTCAACACATTTAGTTTTCATTGTATTTTTTATTCAAACTGGAATATATTAATTTAAAATTGGTTTTGTTTATTCTTGTTGGATTATTTAATATACTTAATACTCAACACATTCAATTCAAACTGAAATGTATTCATTTAAATTTAAGGTTCTGTTTATTCTTGTTGGGTTAATATATATACTTAATATATATACTCAATACATTTAATTCAAACTGGAATGTATTAATTTAATTTAAGGTTTTGTTTATTCTTAATGGATTTTAATATATATATATATATATATATATATATATATATATATATATATATATATATAAACACATTTAGTTTTCATTGTACTTTTATTCAAACTGGAATATATTCATTTAAAAATTTAAGGTTTTCTTTAAACTAAAATGTATATATTATATATATTATATATATATATATATATATATATATATATATATATATATATATATATATATATATATATATATATATATATATATATATATATATATATATATATATATATATATATATATATATAAATATATATATGTGTGGATTATAATATACTGAATCACATCAACACACCTAATTTTTTTCATTGTATATTTTTTTATTCAATCCGGAATGTATTCATTTAATTTAAGTTTTTATTAAACTGATATATATATATATAGAAATATATATAAGCATATTTTCTTCTTTGTATATTATTATAAAAAAATAAAAAAATATTCTCAAAGTTTAATTTTTTATATTGTATTTATTCAAAAAACCGTTTTTATCATTCTCGTCTATACATCCATAAACACTAATCAGAGAACCAGCCCCTAAAAGTTAGCCCAAGACTAATTGATCGTTTGGGGAGCTAGGCCAATATAGTATGGCCTAATTCTATAGGCTAAAATAATTAACATCTCTATCTTATCCAAACCTAAAAATCTAAATTTAGTTAGCCCAACTAATTAACTGATTGTTCGAGGACATCCAACTAGCCTAACTAACTAATTTATTGTTTGAGAGGCTAGGCTAATGATAATGATACATTCAGTGAAAAATGTTGTATGCGGCTAAGAAATCGTATAATCGGAGAAAAAAGGCATATTCACAGCAATTATTTACAGTATATATGTATGCATTTATCGAAAGAAACCATTTACATTGAAAAATGTTAATGGTGATATGCATTGGCTTCAATATACTTGATTGATATGATCTTAAGTGAAAAGTTAGAAATTGATAATAACCATTATAAACTTATATATACTCCCAGCCCATTGTTAAAGAAGAACAACAACATTTGAACAAAATCACGGAGGAATAATGATTCAAAAATGTGAAAGTGATCTTAATCCTAATGATTTTGATAAAAATTCGCCTACAATAATAAACAATATAATTTTCAATGTATAAGTATTACAATCATTCTTTTACTACAAATAAAACCTGATTAAACCTCGATATTTTTTCAATTATTATTTTCAATGGGTTGGGGAAGATAGAGATGGAAGTAACAAGATAAGTATGAACAATCAGAACAATCATTCTTTTATTTCTACAAAAAAAAAGATTAAACCTCGATATTTTTTCAATTATTATTTTCAACGGAGAAGACAGTAAGTTTTGGGTTAGGCTATACTATATTGATTAATAATTAACCTAGCTCAGTTAGTTAGTTGGGTTAACTAAGTTTAGATTTTTGGGAGTTTGGGGAAGGTAGTAAGTGTGCTATACCATATTGTATTGGGTTAACTAAATTTAGATCTTTAGGGGTTTGAAAAAGATAGAGATGTAAGTAACAAATATTGGATTAGGTCATTGTAGTGATTGGTCTAACCTCCCGTAAACCTCGATATTTTTTTTCAGTTATTGTTTTCAACGAAGACAGTAAGTGTTGGATACTATATTGATTAGCCTAGCATCCCGAACAATAAATTAGTTAGTTGGGTAAGGTAAGTGTTGGATTGGGTCATACTGTAGTGATTGGTAGCTGGACTAGGTTAATATCCAGACAGAATTAGGCCAATATAGTATGGCCTAGTTCAATTAAAACGATCAATTAAGAAATGATATAAAAAAGTTTTTGAATGAATACAATATAAAATATATATAATATAATATATAAAAAAATATATATATATATATATATATATATATATATATATATATATATATATATATATATATATATATATATATATATCAGGTTAATAAACAAAACCTTAAATTAAATGAATACATTCTATTGAGTATATTATTTTTATTTAATCCATATATTGAATAAAAATACTTATGTGTTGAGTTTAATAAACAAAACCTTAAATTTTTAAATAAATATTTGTTTGAATAAAAAGTACAATGAAAATTAAATGTGTTGAGTATATATATATTATATGAAAATATTAATCCAACAAGAATAAACAATACCTTTTAAATTAAATAAATATAATGTTCCAGTTATTTTTTAAAAGTATATTAATCCACCAAGAATAAACAAAACTTTGAATTATTAAATGAAAAAATATATTCAAGTATTTTCAGTTTAATAATGTAAGTTTTGTTTTACTAATTAGACAATTTTTTAAATTTCTTAACTGGTTTATTAATCTTTTCAACTTTATTATTTAAAAAAATATATCAACCTTTTTCAATAGAATTACTTGATGATTTATTTGTGTTGATATTAATTGAATAAGCATTACTCTCAGATCATTTCCATCTTCTTTTCCACTAGTTGTCACGTGAGGGACTATGTCTGTGTATGATATTGTAAAAATGAATATGTTGATTCATTTAAACCAAAAGGAACAAGATAAGTGAACAATCAGAACAATCATTCTTTTATTACTACAAAAAAAAAAAAACTGATTAAACCTCGATATTTTTTCAAGTTTTATTTTCAACGGAGAAGACAGTAAGTGTTGGGTTATTAGTAATTATGAGACAGGGTTCAGAAGAACGAAAATTTAGAACCAGTGTTCTTCTTCCTTCAGCTAGACTTATGTCAAGAATATGCCCTAAATTAACTCCAGTAAAAAAACTGAAAACATTAAACAATACAAAACGTTTAAATTGATTTCTTGTATTATACGGAACCTTCAATAACCAAATAAAAAAAATACCATGAATAATACCAGTTAATAAGTTAGCTTTAATAATGTTAGACAAATGAATATATCCTCCCAGTGTAGCTATTAAGTTAGCTAATGTAAATGTTGCATATACTTTTTTTAAATGTTTTCTAATTAAATCATATCTTGATATATAAAAACATTTATATGCATTTTTAAAATACACTTCAACCGAATACTTTAAATTTTGTTCAATCAATTTTTTTACATTGTTAATCCAAGTTATCTTTTACTGTAATAATTAGAAAAACAACTATAAATATACTTTTTAAAATAATATAAAAAAATTGATAAAAAAATATTTTTGGTTTGTGAAAAGAATTATTTTTCATAAGGGTTCTAATAGAATATCTAAATTTATTTCAATTAATTATTTGATTGATTCATATTATTATTTTATATATATATATATATATATATATATATATATATATATATATATATATATATATATATATATATATATATATATATATATATATATATATATATATATATATAGAGAGAGAGAGAGAGAGAGAGAGAGAGAGAGAGAGATAGAGAAATAACCAATTCACATTCATATGCTTGAATTGGATATATATATATATGTATATATATATATATATTATATATATATATATTTTTTTTTCTTATTAAAACCCCTACAAGAAATTAAATTTTTTCACTAAATATACTACTAAAGACGAAGAATAATTCACATTCATTTACCATTATTTGATTGATGAGATTCATACTATTGGCAGATGAATGAATTGGTTATTTTTACATCTATATATATATTGAATTTGAAACAAGTTTAAATAAAAATGCATTATTAGATACATTTTCAAATCCAAAGTTTGTTCCAAGTATCTATATATATATATGAAAGATTTTGAGAAAAATAAAAATAAAAATGCAGACAAATTAAAAAATAAAAATGCAGTATTACTGATTCTAATAGAGTAAGGCATGTTTCAAGTAATCATTATTTGATTGATTCATGTGAATTACTTTTTATCTATTTTTCATTATTTATATATATATATATAAATTTACACCTTTCATTTTCATTTATAAAAATTTAAAGAAAATAAAAGGATTTTAATAGTAATATAAATTATTACACCATAATTACAGAAAAAAATTTACCTTAATATACTATTCTAATAACTAACAAAAAAGAATTATGCTCAATAATAATTATTAATAAAAAAATATAAAATGTGGTTCTTTAAAAAAATATTTTAAATATACCAAAAATTTAAGATGGATAACTAAAATGTACTATTTTTTCAAAATAAAATAAAAAATACCCAAAATCTCAAATGTATAATAATAATAATTTTTCATAAATTGAATTAAAAACTTGGAAAAGTTTTTATTGACGAGTTTCTGTATATTTAGGATATGTCAAAATAATAATAGTTATCATTATGTTGAGTTATATATAGTATTATAATTATCATAGTATTTTTATTGACGAGTTTCTGTATATTTAGGATATGTCAAAATAATAATAGTTATCATTATGTTGAGTTATATATAGTATTATAATTATCATAGTATTTTTATATTTTTTTTATATCAATATCATATAAAAATTTCAAATTTTTTTCGTCAATTATAATTTTTTGTGAAAATATGACATATAAAGTTTTACTATTATTATTTTTATTATTATTATTATTATTATTATTATTATTATTATTATTATTATTATTATTATTATTATTATTATTATTATTATTATTATTATTATTATATAAGAATAATTTGGTTTTATTCTTACGCATATAATCTCTAAAACACATTTCCCCTTGGGTATTGAATTGGGAATAGCGCTTTTAAAATCATTATCACCGTCACAATTAATTTTATTTTTATTAAAATAATTTAAAAATAAATGAGAGCAAGTTTTTATATATATATATAATTTTGTAAATAAAATAATTATATATTTTTTATATATATGTTAAATATATCTTAAATATTGTTGATCAAGATGATATTTTGCATTATTGAATATATCATTTTTTCACGGGAAAACTAAAATTTAAAATTTTTCCAATCACTATACGTGATATTATTATTATTATTATTATTTCCCTCTGTAATGTATACCAAAATTGCTTCAGTAAGAAATATAGGTGTGTATTTATTAAAAGTTCGAGATAAATGACTAACTTCATCAGTATGAAAATAAAATGTGCAAAAACCAAAATCTCTAGATTTAATAATGTTATTCATACTTAATTTTAAAAGCTCTGGTAAATCTAACCATAACGTTCAACAATGTTTTTGTGTACATCTGGACAAATATTAAAAAACGAATTATTGTGAATTTCCCCAATGTCATAATTTTTATTATTATTATTATTATTATTTTTATTATTATTATTATTATTATTGTTTATGATATATTCCAATATTTTCAATGCAATCATCATCATCATCATTGTATATAAATTGACGTATAATGCTTTTTTTTTTTGTAGGAATTTGATCTATAAAGAAATAAGGATTTACAGTAATGAGAATCCAACCAAATGTTGGTTGTTCAAAACCATATTGCAAAAAAATAATATAAAATTTTTTATTATTATTATATTTTATTCTAACACATAATTTAGTACATACTGTATCATTAAATTCTTTCGTTTCCCACAAATAAACTCTATCTCTATTTTCAAGTTTTAATTTAAAAAATTCTAAGTTATTTTCAAAAATCCAATGATTTTCAGGTATAAATGTTCGGTGATGATTAACGTATCGTTTATCAAGAATGTTTTTTGTTATTTTATATAATAACTCAATATTCTTGAACTTTATACTGGGAATGGAACTTTTAATATTCATTTTTTATATCCAATATAAATTTATTATCAAATTTATTATAAATACGAGAGTGATACGTTTTATCATGAGAATAATATATTTTATATCGAATAAAATTTTTATGACACGAAATAAAGTCGTTTATACTCTTATTAAGAGTTTGAGGTAAATCTGAAAATTGTGATTGAAGTTTAGTTTTATTTTGATAAATTGTTTTGTGTCAAATGTTTTTTAATAATAAAAATGATGATAATTGTTGCTCATTGACATCTTTGAGTAAAGACTGACGTATTATATTATCATCTAGTTTTATAAAATTATCATCATCTTTATTTTTTTCTACAAATGAATTTAGGGTCATCATAAATAAATGTGGGTTGGTAGTAAGGTGTATCGTATGTATATAATTTTTTATATCATCAACACAGAAATACACGTAAAAAAATTTTTTTTTGTATTTTATTCTAAAGAAACAATTATTAAAATTAAAAAAGTATAATTGATCTATATCTTTAATGTTTATTTTAAAAAACTAAATTATTTTAAAAATCCATTGATCTTGGAATAGTCGTCCTTCCATATTTGTAATGTTTTGCTTAAATACTTCCAAACCCAAGAAAAATTGAAAACCAATCTCTTCTTTAAATTTAGGATGAAATTCGTGGTAAAATTTATAATTAGAAAAATCAGTATTATTACTATTATTTACTATATAAAATACATTTGGTTCTGTAATAAATATTTTGTTAAATTTATCAAAAATTTGGGATGGATAATTATAATGATAAAATGTATCATCTTTGATATAAAATGAAAAATACCCAAAGTCTTTAGATGTAATAGAATTTTTCATAGAATGAATTAAAAGCCGGGGAAAGTTTTTATTGACAAGTTCTATATAAACAGGATAAATGTTAAAGAAATAATAATAATTATCATCATTATATTGAGTCATAGTATAACTGTTATTATTTGTATTATTATATTTTTTTATATCATCATCATCATCATATAAAAATTTCCTAACGAGATTTTTTTCGTTTTCATTGTTTATGGGTGCATGTTTTATAAAAAAAAATGAGGATTAAAAGTAATGTTAATCCAACCAAACTTCATAACAGTCTTATAATCTTCATCTTTAAAATAATAATCAATTGTAGTTTTTTGTGAAAAAGTAACATAAAATTTTATTATTATCATAAGAAAAAAAATTGGGTTTTATTCTGACACATAAATCAATATTTTTTTCTCGTTCATCGTGATCATTATTATTATTATTAAACCAATATAACCTATCTATATCTTCAAGGTTTAATTTAAAAAATTGCAAATTATTTTCATAAATCCATTGATTTTCAGGAATAATTGTTCTATTTCACAAAGCGTATTGATCATTGAAAATACATCTCGCTTTTTCGTATAAAGTCGTGAGATCGGGAATTAACTCGGGAATAGCACTTTTAAAATTATTATTATTATTATTATTATTATTATTATTATTATTATTATTATTATTATTATTATGTTCACAATTTTTGTTAGTAAAATTCATTTTTTATTTAAGAATTGCAATTTTTCTTAAAAAAACTACATATATAATAATATAAATTATTATTATTTTTATTTATATATATAAATAAAAAATTAATACAATATAAATTTTTATAAATTGATGTTATATATCCAATATATATTTATTGTCAAATTTATTATAAATACGAGATTGATACGTTTTATCACGAGAATAATATAATTTATATTGAATAAAATTTTTATGACACAAAATAAAATCATTTACACTCTTTTTAAGAATTTGCGGTAAATCTAAAATTTGTGATTGAAGCTTAGTCTTGTTTTGATAAATTGTTTCGTAAAAAATATCTTTTAATGAAAACGACGACGATCGTTGTTTATTACTGTCTTCAAATAAAGACTTATGTACTAACATATATGTACAATAAAGGTCATAACAAGCAATAAAATTAGTGCCTTTTAAATAGTCATTTAATAAAGAAAGTACGGTTGTCATAAACAAATCTGGGTTAGTAGTAAGGTATATCGTATGCTCATTATTTTTGTTAATACATAAATGTATATAAAAAATGGTTTCTTTGTTATGTTCTATTCTAAAGAAACAGTTATTGTTATCAAAAAAATATAAGTGGTCTACATTTTTAACGTTTACTTTAAAAAACTCAAAATTATTTTCAAAAATCCATCGATCTTGTGGAATGGTCATCAATCCATATTTGTAATGTTTAAAAAATTTTGAAATTAAAAAAGTAAAGTCTATATATTTATATATATATTTAATAAAGTTGGGATGAGTAAACTTTTGTTCATTCATATTTTTCCATTCAAAATTAAAAAGAAGAAATTATATATATACATATATATATATATATATATATATATATATATATATATATATATATATATATATATATATATATATATATATATATTTATATAAAAAAATATATACAATTACAAATTTTATAAAATATCCAATATAAATTTATTATCAAATTTATTGTAAATACGAGATTGATATGATATGTAATTTTAGAATAATATAATTTGTACTGAACAAAGTTTTTTTGACATGAAATAAAGTTATTTATGCTCTTATTAAGAGTTTAGTGTTTTTTAAAATTGTGGTTGAAGTTAAACCTATTTTATTTTTGATAAATTGTTTCTTTAAAATTGACAAATATCTTTTAACGAAAATGATGATTGTTGCTCTTTGATATCTTTGAGTAAAGACTCATAACTTTGATCACTTAACACGGAACATATGGTCGTTGTCATCATCATCATCATAAATAAATATGGGTTGGTAGTAAGATTTATCAAATGTACATTATCATTTTTGTTAATACGTAAATGTACATAAAAAATGGTTCCTTTATTAATTCTAAAGTAAACATCAATTTTATTATTATTATTATAATAATAAAAAAATATAATCGGTCAATATCTTTAATGTTTATTTTAAAAAGCTCTAAATTATTGTAAAAAATCCATTGGTCTTGTGGAATGGTCGTTCTTCCATATTTGTAATAAAATGCTACAATTCAAAACCTAAAAAAAAGGGTTTTCTATAATTAATTATCTTCATCGCTTCAAAGTTGGGATGAAACATTTTAATACATTCTTAGTAATTATTATTATTATTATTATTATTATTATTATTATTAAGAGGTATATTTAATCCTAAAAGAAACATCTTATTAAATTCATCAAACATTAAAGATTCTCGGTAACAATCACTATCGTTAACATTATTTTTCTTATTTTTTTTAATATATAAGATACATTTTGTTCTATAATAAATGTTTTATTAAATTTATCAAAAATTCGAGATGGATAATTATAAAAAACTTTATTATTTTCAAAATAAAATGAAGAATACCCAAAATCTTTAGATGTAATTGAATTTTTCATAGATTGAATTAAAAGCTCAGAAAAGTTTTGATTGATGAATTCTTCTGTATAATATTTGGGATAAATGTCAAAATGATAATAACACTAATAGTGAGTTATATAATTATTATTATTATTATTATTATTATTATTATTATTATTATTATTATTATTATTATTATTATTATTAATATCATTTTAGACATCATCAAAAAATTTACTAATGAAATTTTTTTTATTTTCATTACTTATAGGTATGTGTCTTATAAAAAAATGAGGATTAAAAGTAATGTTAATCCAACCAAACCTTGTAAAATTAAATTTTTGTGAAAAAATAATATATAAGCCCCTATTACTATTATTATATGAAGAATTGGGTTTTATCCTTACGCATAAATCAATAATATTTTTCCATTTATCAAACCAATATAACCCATCTATATCTTCAAGGTTAATTTGAAAAAATGTAGATTATTTTCATAAATCCATTGATTTTCAGGAATAATTGTGCTGTTGCACAAAGTGTATTGATTGTCAAAAATACATCTCGCTTTTTTCTTCTGTATAAGGTCGCTAAATGATAATAATAATAACAGTACTTGTATAAAACTGGGAAGAGCACTTTTAAATTGTTCATTTATTGTTTTATTTTTTCATTACATTTTTATATATAAATTTTTGTATATATATAAAATAAAATATTTTTCTATTCGAAATTATTAAAAGGTGTATATTTTAATAGTAGTATATAATACGTGTGAATATGACTGGGTTGGTAATGAGTCGTAGTATTTCTTTTTTATATAGCACTCCCTTCATATTTTTTTAATAAAATAACCTTTTACTAAAATAACCTTTTGTTTTTATTTTTAATATATTATTTTACTAAAATAAAATAAATATAAATGTTTGTATATGTATATAAAAAAAATGATAGAAATTATTTAATAATTATATAAATTAATTATATATATACATATATTTTTATATATATATATATATATAAATATATAAATATATAATTATATTTTATTTTATATATATATATATATATATATATATATATATATATATATATATAAAATATATATATATATATATATATATATATATATATATATATATATATATATATATATATATATATATATATATATATATATATATATATATATATATATATATATATATATATATAAATAATGTTCTAAAGAAATTTAATACTTTGGCAGATGAATGGCTTATCCAAACCCCAAGAAAAAAATATGAAACATTTATACCATTGGTTTTTTTAAATAACTTAGATTTTTTAAATTAATAATTGAAAATATAAATATTTATTTTTTGGGAAAACATACAATTTTCAAACTTTTAATTTCATTTTTTAAAGATGATTCGGTAAACAATCTCGTATTTTTTAAGTTAATTTTTAAAAAATTTGATGGAAAGTTTTTAGGGTGTATATATATTTATCATTTACAAATAAAATTTTTATTATATTATATATATATATATAATTTTATTATATATATATATATAATAATATAAAATATAACATGATTAAATTTTTTTCTTTATTCTTTTTAAATTATATTTAAAAAATATATATAAATAAATATATATATTAAAATATAATTTATTTATTATTTTAAAATATATAAATCATTTCATTATATTTTATTTATACATATATAGAAGTAAAAATAATGGAGTGTACAATATTATCTTCAAAAGCTATTCTTCCTCAAAAAAATTATATAAATTATTATTATGAAATATTTAGTCCTATTGATGAAAAAATACCCCCTGAATAGTAAATTAATATTTTCTGATATTAATTTAAATTCTTCTATAAATAATTTTTACGTAAAATTAGAAAGCAAATATGATGAAGAAGGAGAAAATATAGATGTATTGGGAGGAATTATTGATAAAGATTATAAAGGTAAAATATAAGAATAATACTTTATAACCTTTCAAATTTAAAAGAAAAAATAATAAAAAGAGGAGATATTATAACTGTCGCAAGGTTATTAAAATATTCGAATGATGAAATTAATTTTGATGGAATGGAAAATAATAATTATTTACCCAAAAAAATGACTGAAGGTTCCGTCGGATGGGACATATATACACCTCAATCAAAAGTTATAAATGAAAATAGTGTTGTTACCATTTCTACTGGTATAAAAATTCCTCATTCATTATCATGTCATATTAGATATGCGAGTCGATCTGGTTTAGCTTTAAATTCATCAATTATTGTAATTTATGGGGATGAATGGGGAGATTTTGTATTGCTAAATTTATCTAATAATAATAAATATAATATTCAAAAAGGAAATCGTATTTGTCAGATTATTTACGAACAATAGTTTAATATTGCTGATTGTTGTTTAATATTTTTATTTTTATATAAAAGAGGTGATTCATTTGTCAATAAACTTTTCTTTTTCCCGAGTGATAAATAATAAGTTATAGCATAAATAGCTTCTAAAAATAAATTACGTTTTAAATCTCTTTCACTGTTGTTGTTATCATCATCAGAATCATTAAAATTTTCATTACATAATTTAGCAATTTTTAATACTTGATAAAAATCTATATCCTTTAGATTAATGATAGCATCATGTATTATATTCTTAGAATTATCTGAGATGAAATTCCAGTTTATTAATCCGTAATTATAATCTCTTCCAAAATACATAAAATGTAGAATAACTTAATTTATAAGTTGATCATAATTTAAATTTAATTTATTAGACTATATATTTAAATTATATACAAATCCCATTTTTGTGTTAAAATCTGGAGTAACGAGCGTAATATTTTCATTTTTTAAAAATATTATCATTGCTAAAATATCAGAATCGAGAGAAATGATAACATTTCTTCCTTTAGAAAGATTTTGATTTAAATAATTTACCAATACAAATTCCCCTTCTCCACGATTTCGTTCATCAATGTTCATATTCATTAAAAAAAACAAATTTAATAGGTAATAACTGTGTATTCATTTTTTCTTGTAATTTTTCAAAACTAGATTTTATTAATGTTTTTACATTTATATGTTTATAGATATTTTCTCTCTTTCCTTCGTATATTTTATTTTTTGAAACTGGGGGATAACCATCAATGGCTAAATAAAATGTAATTATACCGTCTTTAACGCAAAAAAAACCACATACTTGTTCAACGTAATAAAAAATAGTGCTACTAATTTTTTCGGCGTGAATTTCAATATCTTCATTAATATTTGTTATGCACTGATGTAAAAAATGAGTACCGTCTACCCCAATAAAATTTAAATTACCATTTCCCATTAATTGTTGATTATCATTATTAGAAAAAAATGAGATGATGATGATGATGATGATGATGGTAGAAGAATTTGAGTAAAAGAACTTTTTATATGTTTCATTAAATTATGGACTCCCATATTTTATTTTATAAAAAAATGATGATTTTATTATTATATATATATATTACAAAAATAAAATAAAAATTATAATAACAAAAGTGGTTTATTATTTTTTTTATCTAATAATGGTGAAAAATATGATTGATAATATAAACATAAATAGTTTTCAAGTGTTAAAAACTTATAATTTTCATTTGGTATTATCACGCAAAGTAAATCGTTAAAAGACAATAAATAATTGTCTTCATTTTCCCTATAAAATTTTTTTATTAAATCAGACACTGAAAGTATTAATTTTTTTATCATTATTTTCTTTATATTGTTTAAATTTTTCTAAATCCGATTTAATAATTTTTAAACTACTAGTAGGTTCACTAATAAAATTAAAAATTGTAGAATTAAAGTTATTATTCATTTTTTATTTAATAAAAAAGTTATCTTTTAATTAAAAATATTAACACAAAAACAAATAAAAAACTCTACACAACATTCTAAACAAACCTTTTTACATTTATTTTTTCATCAATTTTGATTTTACTTTTTAATTTACTTTTATCTTTTGTATTATTTTTTAATGTTTTATCAATTTCAATGTCTATATTTATTTCTTTTTTAAATTCTGTATTTTTCATTATTATTGTATTTTTTTATTATTATTAAACTCATCCTCTTTTTCTTCCATTTTTATTAATGTTTTTTTTTTTTAATAATAAACTTTTCTTCATTATCACTATTCATATGTTAATGCTGTATTGTTAAAAACTTAATTAATTTTCTTTTATTGTTTTTTCCTCATTTGTATTCTTATCCATTTTTTATTATTTTATTATATATATATATATATAATATAAAAATAATATATATATTTTTTATTTATAAAAAGTTTTTTTGTAATATAAAGGGCGTGGCAAATACAGCGGCTTAAAAGGACGAGAAATGTGACCATCGTCTTAGTCTATACGCCAACTATGGAGGAATTATTTTTATCAGAAAGTGATGGCAGTGAAATCGATACCGAAGAAATGATCAAGCAATTGTTTAACAATGTACCGAAGCAACTGTTTGACAATATACCAGATGAAAAGACTGAATGGGATTCTTCATTGACAACACCACCACCAGCATTATTCACAACAGCAGAAGAAGAATTAGAAAAAGAAATAACAAGAATTAAAGAAATGGCGACAGAAGGAGGATTTGAGCCAAAAGGATTAACAAAAGAAGAAAAAGAAGAATTAAACACAGCAATAGAAACAATGAAAGATGTAGAAGTAGTAACACCCTCTTTACAAGAACAAGAGATACCATACATGACAGAAGGTGGAAAAAACATGGCTTTGCTTAAACGAGGTGTAGGGAAAGGTGGAAAAGACATGACTTTGCTTGAAAAACTATATTCTAATAGTGATGATGATAATGATGATGATGATGATGATGATGAAGAAAATCTAAATAATGATAGTGAAGATGAAATTATTATTAATAATAATAATGATATAAATAGAGACATAGTTGATGATAGTGAAGATGAAATTAGTGAAGATGATGAAACCATTATTATAAATAAAAATAATAATGAAGACATGATTAATGACAGCAAAGATGAAATTAGTGAAGATGATGAAATTAACAAAGAAATCAATTTTGACAATAATAATGAAAATAACTTTAAAAACATGAAAACAGATAATAATATTAATAGAAATTTAAATGATGATGATGATGATCATAGTGAAGATGAAATCAATAAAATGTTAAATGGTGGTAATAGTAAACTTAATAAAAGAACCAGTTTTAACAACAGTAAAAATGAAAATAACTTTAAAAGAATGAAAATAAAGGAGGGCTCTTATACTAATGTTAATAAAAGAAGTTTAGATGATGAGGATGATCATAGTGAAGATGAAATCAATAAAATGTTAAATGGTGGTAGTAAAAATGAAAACAATTTAAAAAAGAAAAATGAAATCCCTTCTAATAAAATAAGTTTACCGTATGAATCAAGTAATGATGAAATCAATAAAATGTTAAATGGTGATAATAATAATAACAATAATAATAATAATAATAATAATAATAATAATAATAATAATAATAATAAAATCAATAAAGAAACCAAATTTGAAAATAGTAAAAATGAAAATAACTTTAAAAAATGAAAATAGAGAAGGGCTCTTATACTAATGTTAATAAAAGAAGTTTACTTAATGATAATGATGATGATGATAGTGAAGATAATATAAATAAAAAAAAAAGAAAATAAAACATGAACATAAAGACATCATCATTAGTAAAAAAGATTCTAATAATGGCAGTAATGTTAAAAGAAATTATATTATAAACAATCAGTTTAAATAACATAAAGAGGATAGTATCACCCTATGTTTTAAAAGGACGAGCCTATAGCAAAAAGGCCCATAACCAGAACTAGTTTTCTTAATAACATTAGTAAAACAGGTGATGGGGAAGAAATTGATCATAAACTTTATATTTTAGAATATAATTCAAATTATATTACTTTTGACTAATTCAAATACCAGTTTTAAAGGAGACGATGTGTTAAAAAAACTTTTGACAAGAAATCCTAGTGTACCTATAAAGATCGAAATTAACAATCGTTCTCAAAAGCAAGATATTTTCAATTGTATTCTTTTCATAACTAATTTTATAGATAAACATAAAATTAAACAAAAACTTGAATATTTGACAGAAAAGCAAAATCGTCTTTTATCTGTTGCCCTTGAGTCTGTTTATGAATATAAAAATCAACAAGACTTAAGTTGGAACGATTTTTGCGATGAAAAAAACAAATATTAGAAAACAACAAGTTTAGTAGTTCAAAGCGTAAGGATATATTGGTAGATAATGAAATAAAAAATCAAGAAAACTATAAACACATTTGTAGAGTGTTAAAAAGAATTGATAATAATAAACAACCTGAGCAATATTTAGATTTATTAAACTTCATGAAAAATTCAAAAATAACAATAACTAAAACTTGTGAAAACAATAATGAAGATTGTATTTCAGTTTTGAATCATAATTATATTATAATAATGTCTAAAGAAGAAAACATAAGTGTATTCTTAAGAAACAAAGACCATTTATGTAAAGTTGTAAACTTTTCTAAAGCTTCATTATACAATATTCAAAAATCCAAGACTTTAATTACTTCATGTACAGAGATTCTCGGACTAGTTTTACCACCTCTCCAAGAAGGGGCTAATTATAGTATCATTTTAAACTGTGGAAAAATTAATCACCAATATAATACTGAAGAATTAATTAATACAAAATGATCAAAAATTATATAATGTTATTAATTTGAATTGAATGATGTGTTGAATCTTTTGTAGGACTAATATATATTTTTTTATTAAAATATAATAAAAATAATAATAAAAATTAGTTATTTTTAACATTTAATAAAAATAAGTTTTATATAAACAAATTTTTATTTTATATTTTTAAATATATATAATAATGGTTGTAATAGATACACGTGGCTTATTTAATTTCAAACACAGAAAATGGAGTTTATACAAAGGAGAAAACGATGGTTATCCTTTTTATTGTATAGAATGTAATAAAAAGGATGTTAATGACAGTATATTAGAATTAATATTAAGATTACACATAACTTATAAACTAAAAATTGAAAATGATAATTTTTCTAGACTTTTCAATAAATATCCAGAAATAAAATTTAGTCTTCTTCATCAAAAAGATATTATCAATAATGAAAAAATAAAAAATGAAACAGATTTAGTGGGTTGTTTTTTTTAGTACAAAACTTATTTTGGGTGTAGGATTTATATTATCATCAATATTTGAAACGAACCATTCACAAACTTCTTTTATCATTCCCATTCTTAAAGAAGGTAAAATGTGGCAACTTTTGATGAAAAAAATTTTTAAAGAAAAAGTTGACACTTGCATTGATAGAAAGGAATGGTTTTTATCGAAATGGTTTCCCTTAAAATGTTTATTTTGTCACGATTACCCGAGAGATTTATATCCAGGTAATTTTGTTATAAATCAAAATATACTGTACATGAAATCATTTATTTGGGTAGATAAACGTAAAATCCATACCAAAAATTTTAAAAAGAAAAAAAAAATACGATTAAGAAAGAACGACAATTTATTATGTATAATGGTTCAACCATTATTAATTGGCCATTTTTAGCAAATTTTTACACGACTGATAGTAACGCTTTGAATAATATGGCTGTATATTCTACAGGAGACATTTTTACTTCTTTTATTGATATTTTAATTGGGAGAATGAAAAAAATAAATAAACAAAATGAAATAATAAATAAACTAAAACCTTTTTATAATAAAAAAAATGATACTACGAGTTTTTTGTCTTTGGATATAAAAATTAAAGATTTAATTAACATGTATAAAATTTGTAAAAGAAAAAACGATATGAAATTACTGAAAACAATGAAATAAAATTTAAAAACCTTTAGAAGACTTAATAAATAATAATAATGATGATGATGACGACCCAGAACAATTATTAATCAACTTTATTTCATCCAAAGAAGAAAGTAATTTATTAAATGATGTAAATTTAACTAAAAAATAATTAAATGGCTTCACTTTCCCCGTGGTCCTATAACTGAAATATCAATCATTAATAATCTTTCTCAAATGATTAAAATGGGCGAAACTGATATCGCCGTTTCTCAAATGAGTATACTAGATAAAGATTACATAAATTTTGAAAAACATAAACAAGATGTACCATCTATAATTGGGACAGGCAATTATCTAGATTTTCATAGAACTGGTCGATTTACTAAGAATGCCCCTACAAATTCTTATTACAACATTTGTGGAATAGCCTGCGCTATACAGAAAATGCTAACTAAAGATTCAAAAACTACTAAACCTAAATACATCCATAAGGACGAAATTGGTTTTATTGATTTGATTATAACAACGGATACACCTAAAAATTCTGGGTTAGTATTAGAATCCATAATGGATTGTTTTATTTCAACACCGAGTACTGTTGTCGGTGAAGGAAATAATAATGAAATGTATAAAATTTTATGCAATTTATTTCCTGGTAAATGTTACAAAATCTTAAATCCTGAAAAGATTAATCATTTAGAAGATGATGATGATGATATTATTTATATATGCGCCAATCAGGTTTTATATCAAATTATTCCTCAAATTCCCGCTACATTAACTAAACAGCAATTAAAATATCTTTATGATCAATTCCAACCATTAAGTTATTTTCAAATGATGCAATATGCTTTAAAAACTCTTATTCCATTTATTGAATTAACAGAAGAAAAAAAAATAAATTTTGGGTTTGTACGAGTTTTAGCAAAAATTTTTACAAATTACACGTAGACGGATTATTTTATTCCCCCAAAGAATATTCATTACTAAAAAAGGAATATATACCAAATTTATTCGGTCCTTCTCTTCGTTTAACACCATTTCCAACAAATTGTCATTTACCTCGAATTGGCCATGCGGCCTATACCGCCAAAAATTTTATTGGAACACCGACAAATTCTTTATCAGTAGGGGAATTGCATCAAAAATCGCAAACTGTCGCCTTTTATTCATCCAAATCTTATCCTACAGAATTGATTAATCAACCGGGGTGGTTTCCTAAGATTCTAGTTGCGGGGGGATTCAATAATCAAGAAGACGGAATTACAGTTAGAAGGGGCGCTATTGATAGTGGCAAGTTTTCAGCCATTTCGTCTTTGAAACTGCTTGATAAAACTCGTATATAATGATAATTATACATCATCGCCGTCATTTATAGAGTTTAAACCATTAATAAAGAAATCTGATATATTACGGATAGGAATGCCAGTAGGATTATTTGAAATTAGAAATAAAAGTGATAATAATAATAATAATAATGAAAATAAATTATTATATCTCCAAGAATCATTTGAAATTATGATTGAAATATTTTCCCCAGAATTAATTGTAAAAGCTATACAAACAATGACAAATGGAAATGAAAAAGAAATTTTTATAAAGGATAAAGAAACTATTACGTTTTTCATGACATGCCCAACAATTGGAATATTGTAATTTTTGGGCAGGTTCTAAACAACAACAACAACGGGAACAAATGATGAATAAAATGATGATGATTTTAATAATAATAATAATAATAATAATAAAAAAGAAAGGAATACCTTTCTCTTTCTTCTCAAAGAAAAATTAATACTTATAGATGTGAAAATATTAAATGTGATGATATAACAAATGCTTCATACCTAAAAATGTATTTATGTTACGCGACGTAATTTATACCATCAATTGGAGATAAATTACAAACTACTACTACTAATAAAGGCGTTATTGTAGATATAGTATCCGACGAAAATATGCCATTCATTGTTCATCCACAAACCAAAAAAAATATTATACCAGATTTAATAATAAATCCTTTTTATTTAAAACGACAAACATTGGATAATATTTTAGTTACTGGATACAATTTAACGAATAAAAAAAAGAATCCATATTTGAATAATTCTTTTAATTTTACCATTAATGATGCTATTCATTACATAAAACTCGAAATGAACTTGTGACTGGCGATTTGATAAATCCTATATCTGGATTGCCTTATATCAAACCCATTCTTTCAAAAAATAATAATAATGAAACTGTATTAGCAGTAGATTACAAAAGAAAAGAAATATTAGATGAAATTGATGGATTTATTTATATCGCCAAAGAAAAAATTTTAGATGAAAAAACTGGTAAATTTATATATGTTATAAAAGAAAATACTAATCCTACTCCCCACGAAATTGTTAAAGGAAGCATATATACTACTAGATATTTTATGGTAAATAACCACAAAGCATCATCCATGATGCAATGTTCACACCCCGAAGAAATTATTAGAACTGAATTTTCGGGCGCTCCGACTCAGGGTAAAAGGGGTTGCTACCGGTCTCCAAGAACAAATGGCTTTAAGCGGAATGGGTTTGACTCGACTTAATACTGAAATTAGTCAAATTAGAGCTGAAACTTGCATTTTGCCTATTACTAAAAAATGAAAAGATGAAGGAAATAATAACAGTGCCTTTATAGCCAGTTCAGATACTTTTAAAAGAGTACACGATGAATTAATTCAGTCTAATATACATGTTGGTTTTAACGTTATAAAGCATCAACGAATTTCTTTGATAAAAAATGATTAAAAATTTTTAAATAATAATATTTCTTGTAAATTATTAATAAAATGTTGATTTTACTTCCCCATTAGTATAAATTAAATCCAAAGTATAACGGTAAGTCTGAAATATAATTTTTTGCATTTCAATAATATTATAAAAGTATTCTCGAATTTTTTTAAATACACGCGTATCGTATTGTCATAATTTAATAAATATTGCAAAATTAATTTAAGCGCAGTTAATTGATAAAACTGTTCATCAGTTAATTTAATGATATTTGGTAATAAATTACTATTATTATGATGTTGCGAAATATTGTCAACACTTTTTTTAATACGATATACTGGTATAGGTTTATACAACATTGTTTTTAAATGTTTATTGTTTAAAATAATGGTTGTAATTTTTTCATTGTATTTTATATAATATTTATTTATTTGATTATAATAAAGACTTAACATATACAGTCGAATTTTTAATTTACTATATAAATATTGTATATTATTATAAGTTGATATAATTTCATTATTCATTATTATTATTTTTCATAATATTTTTGGTTTAATAATTGTTTTTTTCATCATTTTTGGTTTAATATTCATCATTATTGATATTTTTTGTTTTAATAAAAATTGTTTTATTTTTTTTTTTTATTTTCATCATTATTTTATTTTTGGTTTAAAAAATAATTCATTTTCTATTTACTTTATTTTAATACAATAATAATAATAATAATAATATATAAAAATTAATAATAATTTATCAATAATTTATTAATACATATATAAATTAAATAATATTTTTAAAAATTTATTTATATATATATATTCAATAATATTCAATAAAAAAATTTTTAACTCTGTCCATTAATGTTTCATCACTATTATTATTATTATCGACATTTTTAATATACCAAAGCCACATATTTTGTAAACTATCATTATTTTGAATAAAACTGCTTATATGTTCTAGTTTTCTTTTTTTCATTTCATTCAATTCTATTTTACAAGAGGAAATGTCGTTTTCTACCTTCAAATTACCAAAATGCCCATCGTTGGTGTTATACATATAATTAAATATTATAACAGAAAACCCCTTTAATTCTGTAGAAATAGGAACGTGTTGTGTTTTCATCAATGCACATAATTTATTATATCCAACATATATATAGATAAAGTCATTTATTGATTGACATAATGAAAAGGCTTTAATCACTTTGGGTGTATAACCATATAAATAAAATTTATTATGATATTTAAAGAATATTTCAAACAACTGAGCTCGTAATTGTTTCAATTCCTTAACAACTTTTTCATCATCATTATTATCATTGTTATCAAGTTTTTTTATAATTATTTCATTTAACTTTGTTATTATTGGTTCAATAAATCTTTTCAATACAGCACTTCTTTTTATATAAATATCACAAGAAATGGATTGAATTAATCTCCAGGTTTTTTTAATATTTTTATTTTCATTTTCGAGTCTTTGAATACTTTTTATTAACTTTGATTTTTTTAAAATTATCATTATCATGATGATTAGTAAATTCATTTTTATAATGTTGTAAAACTTTATATACATCATCATTATTATTAATAATATCATCATCATTGTTTATTATATTTATGATGACGGGTCTTTTACCATTATTTACTTCATTGGAAAAATATTCTTGACGGTTTTTTATATATGTAGACATTTTATCTTCAATTTTAGATATTTCTTCCAAAGTATAGTTAGTATTAGAAATTTCCATTTTTGTTGAGGGAAAAAGTAATGAAATGTTTTCTCTTGCTACTGTTTTAGTATAATCATCATGTATTGAAATACTATTATCGTCATTTTTTTATAATTACTCGTTTTATTGGTTTAGTATATGTATTTAAATCATCATCATTATTAAAATTTAAAATGCTAGTAACTAAAGGACGTATTTTTTCAAAATTCCAACTTTTTTTTTTTTTTTTTAAAGTAAAGTCCTTTTTTTAATATCTTCATTCAGTTCTGGAGATATTTGAGGTATTAAAGCATGAATAATATTGTCAATCTTATGATTCATAAATTTTACAGTGTTAGATTTTACTTTTAACCCATCCAATTTTAACCACGGCCAATAATGTATAATTTTTTCGATAAAGTATATTTCTTCTTCAAAATTTAATTTGGGAATCTTATCAAAATTATCATATAAAAAAATTCGATAAATGGGAGTTAATGGTTTTCAACACCACTCGCCATCATAGAAAAAAATTAATCCCATCAATCCTCGTACTTTTTTACCACACCATCATTTTCATTCGATTTTAAAGGATCAATGTTATACGTCAAACATTGTATAGCGTTACACAAGAATTGTAAAACCATTTTTCCTACAATGGGTGAACCAGGATTATCAGTATCATTTATTAAAGACATTTTTTTCATTAAATGATGGACGGTATTTCTTAACATTATCCTCGTGTAATCTATGCTTCCTTCTGATATTGCGCTAGTCCAATTATATTTAGTAATAGATTCGGGATTACTCATTACTTTTATAATATCATCTAAAATGGGAATGATAATCATTGTTAAATTTCTATATTCAAATATAAATGCATTAAGTCCTTTATTTTTGGCTATATAGCACTCTAAATAAGTAGCCGCCATTTCTCCCGCAGTTTCAAAAAACCTGTCATTTTTAGATAAAAAGTTTATCGTTGGGTCTTTTATAGATGAACGGGCTTTTTCAAAATTAAATTGATATATTAATGCTCCTTCTTGAGTGCAACCGTTTGATAAAACTTTATCCAAATTATCAGACGTTAACCATTTTACATTTAACACATTACTTTGAACTTTAACCATTTTATCAATATCTCTTTTTCTGGTCCCATACGATGATGTTGTAGAAACGCATTCCTGTAAAACTTTAAAAATAATATTGAGGTACTTTTTTATTAATTGGATCAATTATTATTTCTTTGGCAGTAATTAAACAATTACCAAATCCATTAAAATCGTTTGAAATATCGTAAGGTAAATTGTTTTTCAACAAATTCTCTAACCAATCCATATTAAACCGAGTTTTATCATTTTTCATTTCATCATCATCATTCATATTTAATAATTGTAATTTTGCCTTTTCTTTTAATAAAATTTGAAAGACTTCTCCTTTTGTTGGTAATTCATTCATTTTATTTCCTATCATTTTTATCATTTCATTAAAAACCACTCCAGTTATTACTACTTCTAGTTGAGCACAAATCCATTTTAAAGCCAATATTAAATAATTTTCTTCCATTTTATGATAATTTTCACGTACATAATTTTCTATTTTTGTTAAAATAAATTCACTATTATTAAAATTATCGGTATTCAAGTGAATAATTTCTTTTTCATTTTTATCATAAATGAATTGTTCATTCGTATTTTGAGGAAATGCAGGAATGGATAATAATGATTTCTTCCCTCCCGATGACCAACCGTAATTTTCAATAATGTCTTCGATATTAATTTCATCACCGTATTTTTTATCGAAACAAAGTCCACGAATAAAAGAATATTTATTTTTAAACGGGAAGTAAGAAAAAATTGTAGATAACGGTCCTTGATGGATTAGCGCTAAAGAAATATTTGGGTCAGTTTTTATATCATTATTATTATTTACTACAATAAAACACATGCATTTAATTTGCTATATACATTGGGAGCATTAGCGATGTTATATTCACTAGAAACAAACACTATCGCCTTTCGAGAATATTTTATATCATTTGTATATTCCACAGATAATTCTAAACTTTTCATGGGTTTTGCTAGTTTTATTAAAGCGTGTTCGGAAATAACGGATCCTCCTCCTATAGGAAGGGATGATTGAGGAGAAATATCATCATCATCATC
>NC_089777.1:0-2500 GCF_040412425.1 Macrobrachium rosenbergii | reverse complement strand
TCCTCTTCTCTTAAAGTATGACGGACCAATATCTCCCCCTTGTCAACAAATATAATAATAATAATAATAATAATAATAATAATAATAATAATAATAATAATAATAATAATAATAATGACAGACCAATATCTCCCTCTTATCAATTTAATAATAATAATAATGACAGACCAATATCTCCTCTTATCAATTTAATAATAACAATAATGATGATGATGTTAATAATGACAGACCAATATCTCCCTCTTATCAATTTAATAATAATAATAATAATAATAATAATAATAATAATAATAATAATAATAATAATAATAATAATAATAATAATAATTCGATACCAACTATTAAAAATGGATTTTCCATCCAAAATAAAAAAATGTTACATCAGCCATAAATAGTATCTATTTGGGAAAATAATTTATTAATAAATAATAATAATAATGATAATTTAATTTGTATGAAAAAGAAATACTATAATTTCATTAACAACTTATTATGACATAATTGAAAAATAATATCATTGCAAAAAGGAATAATAAATAATAATAAAAATATTACAAAAAAATTTTCAGTATTTAAAATTAACTAAATTAGGCACTTTAACCAAAACTTGTTTTAAAAATATTCAAAAATTTATGATGGGAATATGTTCTATATGTTGTTTTTCAAATTATTGAGTTTGTTGTAAGAAAAATAATAATTTATCTTTCCTCATTACATTTCATGTTTTCAATGCAAAAATGTTTTTCAAACTACTTTTAAAAATAAACTTATTATTAAAGAAATAAAGGGATTTGAAAATAAAAAATGTCAAACTCTTCAAGAAAATTTATTTTTAGAATATTTAGAATATATAAAACTACCAACAATCAAATAATAATTTAATAATTTATATTAATAATAATAATAACAACTCTTCTAAAAAAATAAAATATATTTTCAATTCTTTATGCGCCACATCAAAAAAAGAAATTAAAAATTATAAAGCTTTATATTATTCAATGAAAATAATGACAAAAGAAAATGAAGGGAAAATAATACCTCCGCTTGCATTTTTTGTAGGTATAAATAAACCAGTAAAATTTTTCAAAAAAATGTTATCACCTACTGTTGATATAGCTCCTATTAAAACAAAATATGGATCTGTTATTTTTCGAGAAAGAGGAGGAAAAGCTAGTATATTTAGAACTATTTGTTGCAATAGAAGACATGTTTTGTCAGCTAGGGTGGTTATAGTACCGAGATCTCATTTACAGCAGTTTCTTAATGTATTCTTCCTTATGCTATATACATTCAATTAGGGGGACCTAAATACGTTCTTTGTCATCGATATCCCACCCTCGATTTAAGGAGTATGAGTTTTCATATCGTTAAGTACACTTGGCATTATCATTGTATGGCTATATCAACTTCAATAGTATCCGGTAATAACGCTGACTTTGACGGTGATTGTCTTCATATAATTCCCACGACTACTTTAATTACTCAAGCTGAATTGTTTTACTTGGTTCATCCTAAATATAATATAATTACATGATCATGATGAACGTCAAACACTTTATTCATTATATGGGCTTAAAGCGGGTCAAATACATCAAGGCATTTTTGAAATGGCTAAAAAAGGGGGTTCGATAAAAGCTTACGACTTTTTTTGTAAACTAAGAAAAATATGTCATCATACCTGGGAAACAAAAAATTTTTTATGTCACCCACACCCAACTTATTTACACTTTATTCGTGAAATATATAATAAAGTTCCCATTCACAATGGAATTAGAGTAATTATAGATTCAAATGCCTCCAGATTTTCTTTATGGCAAATATTGGAAGAAATATCCCATGAAGCGAAAATGTGTTTTTTAGAAGGAATGGATAGAAAGGTTTTTATTAATACAGCTATAATTTCTCGTAATAATTTAATCAACGAAGTTTCTTTATATGGATATGCGACCATTAAATTAACGCATTGTACCAAATCAGTTTATATCGCATACGATGGTCGAGTATATACTACAGACGGTATTTTAATAGCTTTGAATTTTAAAGATTTATTTTAAAAAGACTACCACCCTACTACCCTTTCCTCAAATGTTACATTTTCAGGGTCTTTAATATGTTTAACTTTAATAATAGCTTTTGTACAGCCACGTAATTTATCACCATCATCTGAACAAGGTATAATTCCAAATCTTTTTTTTGAATCAATGCCAGTACTTGAAGAAGATTCGTCATAACACTTTACATATACTGTCAATTCGTGATTTTTTGAGTCGTAAAAGGAGAATCAAATGGACAAGCGGTACAAGGATTTTTAGGATTATTTAATAGATTTGTAAAATATTCACCACAATCGCAAGTACCAGATATAAAATCTAACCCATTAGCTGCCGCAAGGGGGTAATTCTAATAAACACGGATCTTTATAACAACTTGTGCGACCTAAAGCAGGATTAAATATATATCCACCACGTCTGTTGCATTGACATTCACATTTTAATTGAAA
>NC_089776.1:33893334-33911988 GCF_040412425.1 Macrobrachium rosenbergii | reverse complement strand
CATTGAGGTCCTTTTTTTTTACAATAAAAATTCTTACTCGTCTCCCCAAGGAAGTTACAGGAGTCCGTAAGTTTAGTATCCATATTCACTTATTTTAGATAATAAGGCTGCAAAACAAAGCGTGTTTCCAGTAGTAGTAGTATTAAATTAGTTTAACCAGACCACTGAGCAGGCAGCAACTTACTACAATAAGGGCTAGACTATTTTGCATAAGCAACGTTAGAGTCTTTCTTCGAGAGTAAATTCCCTCTCAATTACCACCTTCATAACTGTCTTTCGGAAACTCAAGTTATGTAAGTGATGGTCATTAAAATTTCTGACACGTCACATGTTTAGAAAACTACCCATTTTATCATGTTTGAATGTTACCGCAATCGATTAGGTTATTATTCTTATTTGTTATATATACAACTTTACCATAAGATAGTGCTTCTCCTTTTTCAATTACACAAGGGCATAGTCTAGACATCTGGCATTGTTCAAAAATACAAAAAACACTTAATCTCATTATCAGAATACATATCACTGTCGCACGTGATCTCTCATTAACTTCACTTCCTTTCCTTACTGGCGGAGAGAGAGAGAGAGAGAGAGAGAGAGAGAGAGAGAGAGAGAGAGAGAATATAACGGATCTAATTTTAAGTCAGTCCACAACTCAGCCAAATAAATTATAAAACCTGGTATGAGAGAGAGAGAGAGAGAGAGAGAGAGAGATGATGGTTCCACCCACCGTCAAGGCCCTGTCTACCTGCAAGGGTGTTCTTGAAATAATATCATTGTTATAATCGTTGTTGACAGATTTCGGCAAAACGGCTAGTTTTTTCGTTAATATATTCATAAGACTAAAAACGAATATACGGATATCTCCTTCCCGAGTACGTTAAAACTCAACTGCAGTATATCAAGCAATCCACTGTACATATACATTTTAGTTTGTTCTTGAGTAGGGGGCACTGTAATGACAGGTGGGAGAGGTAAAACTCGTTTCCCAACTTGATCATGAATATTTTGATGTTGTTAAAGTTAATACGGTCAAAGTTTGAAGAATAATGCATATAATTTGAACGGAAGCACTATAATTCTTGACTTGCTTTTCCACTTCAGCGCCCGATGACATTCAAATGAAATGCATTTTTAAAAAGTTGTATCAGGTATATGAATGTCTGCTGTCTCTCCCTTTATAATAATCATCATATTTGCGAAAACTTTCATCGTCCTAGACTTCTAATTTCTCCTACTTTCTTTCCATTATCTTCAAGTATAAGAAAAGAAAGACTTATGACTATTCCCAGTCTGCCCTTTTCTTCCTCATGCTCGGGTTCGACAACGGCAGGAAGCTTTCCGTCCAGTACCCTCTACAATAAAACGAAAAAAATCAATTCGAACTACATCAATTTCCCTTGGAACGATTATTATAAGGAGGTTACTTTTACTCCTACCCATTACAAAACTGTCAGTGGCATTCAGGCTGTGCACGAATCACTACATTATTTATGAAATCAATGTATTGATTCTGCTTTTCAGGCGCACTTTTGCTACGACATTAAACATTACTACACACTTAGCTACGCTGTAAACGCAGCTCACTTTACCTGTGTAAAACAAAGTGTAATGGTAAGTCTGTGTATTGCGCTTGGCATTCCTACAGTAACAACACAGACACAAAATATACCGGCTTCAGTGAGTCTCTTTTTCATCACAGTCGAGTGCGCATATTTATGTCAATATGCTCACGTACATATAAATACCCATTGTACATTTACATCTATGGTTTGTTCCATACGAATAGGGGTTTACCTTCCGAATAAAAATAATATATATATATATATATATATATATATATATATATATATATATATATATGTATGTGTGTGTGTGTGTGTGTGTGTATGTCTATACATATACATATATATATAAACACAAGTGCACACATACTTATATATATATATACATATATATATATATATATATATATATATATATATATATATATATATATATCTTCTTCTTTATATATATATTTTTGTATATCTTCTTCTTTTAACTGTGCTCGATCGGCTTTATTCCCATTTTTGTATGGGGTGACCCAACGCCCTTTCTTCCCAGCAGCGAGAAGTTATTGCCCAGGTATGGCGAGATGCCAGAGATGTTTGTTATGTTTTTGATTTAGTCTGACAATTTTTTGATTTGGCTTTAATCCCAGGATGTACACGCGGACCTGTGGTCTCGATCGGCTGCCCTGCTGTAATCTGACTGACCTGAGGCTATATATATATATATATATATATATATATATATATATATATATATATATATATATATATATATATATATATATATATATATATATATATATATATATATATATATATATATATATATATATTATATATATATATATATATATATATATATACTATACTATATATATAAAACCTAACCGCTGATTATGGTCCAGAAAACCCGATTTTAAAACTGTAGTGTACGATGATGATAAAAATTCAGAATATAATCCATAAAATCTGGAATATAACCTAAAGTAAAAAAATCATACATAACCCTAAGATTGATTTGATTCAACACTTCTGGTCAACGCCCATTTATACATATATATATATATATATATATATATATATATATATATATATATATATATATATATATATTTCTTCCCGCTATTATGGTCCGATAAAAATTCAGAATGCGCGGGTATGGCATAAAAGTTCGAGACTCTGGTCAAGATCTGTTTATACAATTAAGAGATCAATTTCACAAAGCTTTGTTATGTTTTTTAGAAAGGTGTTGTTATGTTCAACAATATATGGCTTTGTTTTGTGTGTGTATTTAGTCTGTAACATCCATTTGCTTTTAATGCAAACCTATTCAAAATTTGATTATATATATAATTTTCCACCAAGCCGGGATGTCTGACTTTCACGGATAGATCAAAGTCTTTTATAATTTTCTGTTCTTTTTCTCTGACCAGTCGGCTGCGGGTTTTGAACCCGCGCAAAATCTTGCTAACCCTGCATTTAGAAGTAGCAAAGTTACACGGATAAAAGTCCGTATATTAACTGATCCCCAGGCTGCAAAATCACTGCTGTAACAGTGTGGGGTCTGCGGTGGGAGGTTGAAACCACCATTCTGAATTTTATGGTCGGCCTGTGTTTGTTTCATGTGAATAGGTTTCATCTACTGAAAAATATATATATATATATATATATATATATATATATATATATATATATATATATATATATATATATATATACAATATATATATATATTCTGTCATCATTCTGGAAAGCACTTTCTTCCATAAAAATCTTTTCCGTTCTGCTTAAATTCGCGTTAAGCGCTTCTTATATCAGCTTGAGTCCACTTCCCCAACATTTAAGCAGCTCTCCGCTCCCAACCGCTCCAAGCTTTCGCTTCGGCCAAACAAACTTCGTGCATACATCTCAAGTCGGATTTAAAAACTGTGACTGACGCTCTCCCTACTACTGCCCTCTACTTCCGACCCTTTCCATTTGTTGGTTTTCCCCTCTTCAATCGTCCAAGATAATGCCCACTGCTACCTTGAGTAACGGGAGCTTTTTAACGTCTCCAAATGACTGCAATTATCAAGTTACTTTCATAATCGTTATTCTGATAGTGCATCGGCTACAAGTTTTGATCATTTCATATCTTACGCAATAAAATGTAGTTGTTACTATGAAAGTTTACGCATCTCTCTCTCTCCCCACTGAGTTTCCAGTCATCGAATCAGCATAATACAGCAATGAAATACTTCTCAAGAAAAAAGATGCTTAATTTATAGCGATATGCATATAACCTGAATCACTCTCTGCTTGTTTCAAATCTGATCAAGAAAACGTTTATCATTATTATTATTATTATTATTATTATTATTATTATTATTATTATTATTATTATTATTATTATTATTAATGGAAAACCAAAGGAATGAGCAATCAAATTTCCTTACTCTGCTCAGAGAAATGGACGTATACAATTATTAGTTCTCAGTAAATAAATCCAAAGAATTTGGCTCCATTCACATTAAATTCCATAAGTTACCTGTCAAATTAACAAAAGGAAGAATTTAAATGTGACCAGACAATGAAAAATGCTTACATATATGTATTTGAAAAATGCTTACATATAAGTATTAGAAAAATGCTTACATATATGTATTAGAAAAATGCTTACATATATGTATTAGAAAAATGCCTACATATACGTATTAACTTGATAATCTCATGCCGTTCAGTGAATGACCAGAATCAGTCCCCCACTTTAAAGTTGATTAACATCCGCAACACATTGTTCGAATGATTCAAAAGCGTCCAAGGTCAAAGTCTACTATTCTTAGAAAGTACTTATATAAACAGCACACCTTTCGGAGAATAGTACCCAAATAACTTAAATAATACAACCATTTTTTTAAATGTCTCATATGTGTTAGTAAAGCATCAGAATTCTTTTGGGAAAACATCCGTCAAATGCACATGCAATCATACGTACCTTTAACTAACTGTCCAAAACTGTGATCAGAAAAAGAACGGAAGACGAAGCATTTGGATGATAAAAGTGAGTTCCACTTTTATTTTAAAAATAAAGAGTACTCGTTCGGCGTTTGAACCATTTTGTTCCATGATATTTATTGATATAATGCTATTTTTATATGAAAACTTCCCGGACTTTAGCAGGCAATGATTATTTGAGAAATTTAGTATATGTACAAAATACGCAGTAAATATAACATATATTATATATATTATTATATATATATATATATATATATATATATATATATATATATATATATATATATATATATATATATATATATATATATATATATATATAAAGTGAGTTATATATACATTCAGACTTCACGTACTCAGAGGAGCCCAGCTGCAAATGGCCCCTGAGGACAGGCTGCCTTGTAGGTTGAGACCTGATTAGGAAAACGTCAGACCCACAATCGAAAACTGTCTTTGCTCGGGGGAAAGCACCAAAAATCATTGGCAGTAGGATGATGGATGGGGTTATGACACTGAGTGCTATGTCTCCTCATCTTCAACTCTGGATTTCCTGGCAGATGACCTTGATTAAGTTAAAGTTAAGTATCCTTCTGTTTAACCCAGACCCACTGAGCTGGTTAACAGCTCTCCTAGGGCTTCCGAAGGATTAGATTTATTTTACGTGGCTAAGAACCAATTGGTTACCTAGCAACTGGGACCTACAACTTATTGTGGAATCCTGTCATTATACCGGGAAATGAATTTCTATCACCGAAATAAATTCCTCTAATTCTTTGTTGGCTGGCCGGGAGTCGGAACGCGGGCCAAGCAGGTACTAGCCAGTACGATATCGATGTCAACGAGGAACTTGGTTAAAAACCAATAGGTAACAGCAAGGGTCATTGGCCTTAGCTAGGAACTGCTCGCCACATAGGAAATGGCTATCCCTTAAAGTATTTAGCCAATAAATCCCCTATTGGTTCTGCCACGTTATGTATAGCACAATTTAGAAATGGCCAGACAGGTGTTACGGAAATATGGACAAAATATTCCCAGCAGAAAAATAAGATGAAAGCAAACTTACGGAGGAGAGAAACGACATCAAGAGAGGAGGATTAATAATCACACGATCTGCCTTTGACTGAGTCCTTTCCTAGAAGGATACACAAGATGAAGAGCCCCAATAACGAGAGCGAATGAATGGGACTTCGTTATCAAAGCAAGAAACTTTTTTTTTTTTTGGGGGGGGAGACAACTTTATCTAACTTGCAACCTTCATAAAAGCGAGAAGATTAATTAAGTGTTCCTTACAAAGAAGAGAGAGAGAGAGAGAGAGAGAGAGAGAGAGAACTAGCATTAACAGGGTCACCGTTACGACAAAATAAAAACAACCCATTAAGTTCCTGACCAATAAAGTCCCCTTATGTCCAGTGCTTTAGAGAGAGAGAGAGAGAGAGAGAGAGAGAGAGAGAGAGAGAGAGAGAGAGAGAGAGAGAGAGAAAACCGACATGTATGATAAAAATTCCTTCAGACCCTGAGATTTTACATCGATCCGTAATCCATACCAACAATTACCAAGCCAGTAATTGGCCAATAATAGCCCTTCATGGCGTATTACCTCCCGTGATGAACTGCATACGAGGTACTGAAAGCGTACCTTGTTATTACTATTCCAAGAATCTATCTGCAAAGAAATGGAGAAATAATAAGATAGTCTAGAATAACAATATCGAAAGAAGGGAAGTATAAGAACTTCAAAACCAGCAACAGCAATGAGAGTAATTCCTTGTGATTACCATTACTTAAGTGGTTCCTCTTGGTGTAATGAAGAGGAGAGTATCGGCAGTCATACTAGTCGTCTAACAGCAGTGGGGTGATGCTGGTGGTACTTGGGCTGGACAGGCCCTTTCCCTGAGCGGCGCGGTAAGGTATGGAATAGAGGAGGCCTGGTATCGTTCTCTTAACTCTTCTGACCAACAAAGACTGTGGTGATGCCCCCGGTGATAACATCTTTTAATAAGACTTCAAATATTTTCACGTTCTGTGTATTGCTACTCTTCAGATCCAACGGCAATTCATTATAAATATGTCAAAATGCAAAATTAATTTAAACCTCAGTAAATCAAGTAAGATACATATTTCAACAAACTTAAAACCTGTGGGCTTCGTTTCATAAAAAATAACAAATCAAACAACGAAAATGTAATTTAAACTCAAGTTGTGTGCAACATCAAAAACAGAAATTATAAGCGCTTATACTCGCATCACGTGGATCTTGCGATTTTTTCTTTCTACAAATACAAAAACAATAGCTTTTTTCAAATTATACAAATTTAAAAAAACAATATAAAATAAAATTTTTAAAAGTATATATATATATATATATATATATATATATATATATATATAATATATATATATATAAATCATGTGAATCTTGATTTCTGTTCAGCACAAATACAAAAAAAAAAAACAATTGCGCAAAATATAACGGAAAACAAGTACATGTAACGGAAAAATAACTTCAAAAGCTCTTTGCTGTCCTTCTCGTGAATAAAAGAGGAAGGGACAAGAACACTCCGGCCCTGCAACACGTGGCTAGAAGATAAACCGACAGCATCCGACGAGGGAGTCTCTAATTTCCCGATGTTTGCCGGGGATAAACACTGTCCATCATTACCTCTAGCTTGAATTATGGGTTCTCTGTGTACACAGTGGAATCGAGGTTAACGCGGGTAAGTGTGTACATAAAGGGGAAGAGGGGGGGAAGGGGAGGGGAGGTATTAGAAGGGTGACTGGGGAGGGAGCAAAGAGTAGAGGGCTTTGGAGGCAGGGGATAACGTTGATAATGAGGGGTTGCAGGGAGTTACAGGGTAGGCAGGAGGACATAAGGGTAGGGGGAATGAAAAGGGAAGCAGGTATGGGGTTGACTGGAATTGTGGGGGGGGGGAGGAGAGAGAATTAAGCTGTGCGTGTGGACGTAAAGTACCATCCTGATAATTATTTGTCAGTAATTTCGTCAAGTGTCGGACACACATAAAATCTGTTATCACTCCCGGGTGTTTGGTTCTAAACAACACACTAATCTTTACGTTTACTTACATTTATACAAGTTGTTTATTTAATTGATTTACAATTAAATTTTAAAAAATAAATTACGAAATGAGAAATGTCAGGATAAGACAGGGGGGTGCGCGGAGAGTGAAACAGGAGGTCTCCAGATGATACAGAATCAAAGGAAATAGTAACAAGCTGCAGGAACTAGTGAAAACCTGAAACAGCTACAAAAAGAAATCAGGCAGTCAACATACTCATATGAGAGAGAGAGAGAGAGAGAGAGAGAGAGAGAGAGAGAGAGAGAGAGAGAGAGAGAGTACAAAATCAATAAGGAAGATTATATGGAAGAAAACAGGGGAAAACAATTGGAAGTTTAAAAAATAATACATCGTCTTATTCGTTCGACAATGATCTATTTAGCAAAAGGGAATCATTGCCGTACTACAATTCCATTTTTTGACCTTTGGAAATGATTAATTACAGCCAGCCCATTGTACCTGCAATATTTTTCGGTAATCAGAATAAAAATTGGAGAGAAAAGGGGACCTAATTTTGCAGATTCTCGTAGGAGAGATCAATGAGAAGATGAGATAATCCGTAAATAGACCTGCCTGGCTACGAGAAATGACTGATAAAGAAAAGAAGTAATGGAGACTGTTGTGAGTTTAAAATCATAAAAAAAAAATAAATAAATAAAACTCAATATATGGATCACTGTAGGAGAAACTGAATAACAGAAATTGTTATAATTTCTTACTATACTAAATGATATCGATGTAATTTAAACTATACAAACTATGAATAGAATTAAATGATAATCCCACTGACTTCTAGATCAACATATGCACAATTAATGGAAAATGTGGCAAAACAAAATATTACCAAAATAAGAAAAACATGAGATAAATATTTTTGTAGTACGAAATGACACTTTGCTCGCCAATAATATGAATTAACCATAAACATCTTACAAATGCCTTATTGTATACATACAAATCACAAGCACGAAATAATGGGGATGTAGTCACAGAAATTATGCAAGTACTGTCACATGCTTTAAACATTCTGCTCCCCATTTTTTGAATGATATTCCCCTGATGCAATGTGACCAGTTTTCCGGGATCTTTATCTCTTAGGCAAACTGCATTGGAAGTCATCCTGCCTGCCTCCCCCAGGGGATCTTCTTGTAGAGTTCCAAGAACTGGAGTCTACGTATGTATGTATACCACTTTGGCCGGTTTCAGGCTCTGGCTGTAACATATACATACATATATACATATATAGTATATATACACAAGTAATCCTTCAATTATCCGGATTAATAAAGGCAAGGGCCCTTCGGATAATGGCGAGTAAAAAAAATCTAGGGGTGTTCGAGGGTAACTCCGTGCCCTTTCTCACCTAACCTTGTCAATACCACATAACTGTAAACATTTGTACGCTTATATACAACAACCATCACACCTTAAATAGAAAACTTTATGCACAAGGCATTTATCTACCTTTTTCCACATATTTGTAACAAAATATACTGCTTAAATACACTGAAAAAAAAATATGACCTGATATGATTTTACTTTCCTAGAACTGTAAACAATTAATACTTCCCGATTTCTTTTGACTGCACTGATCAATCACCTATTTAGGTTTAGCCACAATCTTCTTGAAACCGGAGGTAAAAGTGCTCTGTTTTTATTAAATATAATAATATATCACAGGTTATGAAAAGGAAGGATTGCTTTTGGGTATTCAATTCTAATTCCACCAAATAATGCAAAATTTTCGTAAATCTTTATTCTCACTGGTAAGTAGTATTTCTTTTAATGCAAATATGCTGTATGTATAGCCTATTTCTAGATTATGAAGGAAATGTGCAGTTAGAGATATTCTTGCCTGTTGGAAATATTTTGTTCAAGAGGCATGAGGGTCAGAAAGTTAGTGAACGTCTGCTCGACGATAACTGGCCCTAGTTTAGCAATTGCTTTGCCTTATACCATGCAGACCTCAAGGCAGAAAAATAAAATGAGAATTGAAATGTAAAATACGTTTCTGCTAAAGATATAAGTAACTTTGGGTTCTTTGCGAATTTCTTGCACCATTCGTTGTAAATTACCTATACATCACTAAAAACTATAATAAACTTTAAGTAACAGTTTGACAAAATTACCACAAAATAACCCTTTTGAGGATATCAAAATTACGCTGGTCAAGTGCTTGTTTTGGTTAAATTTTGAAAAATGAAAAAAATATACTTCGTGCGAGAGTTAACAATCGACTGTTGACTCTCGAGCCTGGATTTTACCATTGTGCTGTACAAAACATATTTAACTTCTATATGCACACTGGCGTATTGTCCCTGATTAGTGCAATTATTTTTTTCTGAACCGTTAATATATCAGAAATGGCAAACTCCATCTCACGTCTGCAGTCCAGTTCATTGTCACAAATCATCTTACATAATTCATCAAGTTTAGTTTGTGGAGTTTCACTCAAGAGCGCCCTCTTATGTAGTCTGTAGCCATGAAAAGAAGACAACAAACAATTGCATTCCACAGGTTCACTTTATCACAACAACAAGAGGCCTGAATCAACTGTTTTAAAAATGTTTTGTCATTGCAAATCTGTAGCCACTTGACTGTGTCTTTTGGTATTATGGCAACGGCCATTACCACCAGATAATGCATGTCGTCAGAGATTAAACAGTACATCGTGTCGCGCAGAATTAGCAAACACAGTGTTTTTCTAAACGCCGGCTGATGTGTTATCGGTAAAACCAGTGCTTAATTACTTTATCCTTATTCTATTCCTGATCCTCAATGATTAGCATGAACTTCCGCCAATCAGTATTAGCTTAAAATGACATCGACTGCGAATATGTACCGTCAGTAAAAAAAAATAATAAAAAAAAAATTATAAAACGTTTGATACTAATTTTGTAGCGGATCATCATCCTCATTCTACTGAGGTAACACATTACCACATCCCCAGAACCAGAAGTCTTTCATCCCTAATACTGTAGAGTTGGGGGCACTGTTTTCCCTGCAATAATACTGGCACCGATGCTCGCTAGTTCAAGAGGACCTGTAATAGCACTTCAGAGCGAAACGCACCATTGCCTATGTTTTCCTGGCTCTCATTAATGCTTGTGTGTGTGAATATACGTTTGGTTTGTTATTCCCACTACATTTGTTTATTTTCTTTTCGTGTTTTCTCCTTCCTAATATAAGAGCATTTGATTTTGTGGAGGTTTCCTTTCCAAATCAGAGGCCATTTAGGTTACTTCTATATGAATGTCTGTTCATTTGTGAGAGAGAGAGAGAGAGAGAGAGAGAGAACCAAATGATTATGAACCGTCTAGTCTTTTACGGGAAACAGGAATTATCTTTAGTAGAATTTCCCTAGACATACTGTACATCACATCAAGCACTTCTGTGGCGGAAGGCTCACAAGACAGCGATTAAATAACAGCAGTTTAACTAAACGAGCCATTTTACATGAAAAAGTTGAGATATATGTCTTCAAAAAAAAAAATTTTAACAGCGACGTGCGTAGTGGCAACAGTAGTAATAGTAGTATTAACAGTAAATAATAATGATAGCTGTAGTAATACCGTTTGGGTTCAGACACTGCAAATACTATGCTTTCATTAGGACATAAAACAGAAGAATGTCGTTCATCCTTTTCTGTTAAGAGGTTTTCTTTACCAAATGATATTACTATGAAACAGTCTTAACGTTTCATATATTTTATAATTCGCTGCATAATTGTCAATAATGGGAAAACTGGGCTTTCCTTTCAAGTAATCTAACAGACACAACAGTGAACTTTCGTATTACAACAAAAACTAGTTTTTCGAAATTAAGACATAAGTAGGAGGCACTCATTCTGTCACAGTAAGAACACATATACAAAACCGATAATGATCTCTAAATACAAACAAAAACCATTAAGAGTCGCTTCATTCTTCCTGGTTCCAAATTTTATAGCAATATAAACTTACATTTACTTCATTATAAATAACTAACCCTTAGACGAGATGGTATGGCCATCATATACCGTAATTATTTCTAGGGAAATATAAGCCTAACACAGCCAACTGTTGCTGCGTTTTTACCACCAACACTCGTATTTGAAATGACTTCCGACTGCTACAGGTCTACAGGTTATTCGTGTGCTCTCACGCCTGCTGGCGACATGTTCCTTTGTATATTCATAAAATGTTATGAATCGTTTCTCTATTTGAAGCCTGCTAAATTATTCTCTCCTACTCTTCCTATCGCTCCCTGAAAATATGATTCAGAGGTATTTTGTTAAGATCCTGATTAAATATATATATATATATATATATATATATATATATATATATATATATATATATATATATATATATATATATATATATATATATATATTTTTATCACATACACAATTGTTCTGTGCATTAGTAGAATTACTAAAAGGACCTCATTCAAACTGGATGGTATTTAATGGAGTTTTTATTCAAAAGTTACAAGCTTTCTTGGACAAGGAGTCCACATTATCAAGTATCCGTACAATGAGCAAACGCATAGTCGGCTTTATTTATATCTGTGTGCTGGGTACTTTTAATCCTATAATCGCCTAGCTCTTCCTGTGTGACCTCCACCCTCTCTTGACCTTGGTCTTTCTCTGATCCCTGGTTCCAGATGTCCGTTTTCCGTGCGTTCTCTTGCGTTTTTCTTCGTTTCCTTGCTACTGTGGAGTATATGATTTTCTAGATATGCTGTCTTCAAAGCCGTTTCCAGTGTTCCCTGCCATCGTGTTGTTGGCGCAAGTTATGAAGGCGTTCTCTACAACCAGTCTAGATGTTTTGTTGGTGTTCCTGTACAAAAACTCATATTTTCCCAGTCTATTCTGTGATCATTTTCCCAACAGTGTTTGGCAACTGCCGACGTCTGATTATAATGCCTTATGTTCTGCAGATGTTGTTTGCTTCGCTCTTTACATGATTTGCCAGTTTCGCCATAGTACCCTTCTTCACAGTCTAGACACGCTGCCATATAAAGCCCCCTCTAATCTCTTCCCCCTCTACCGACTTTTTGTTTCTAACTATTTTATTCCTAATGGTGTTTTGTAGCTGCCTATCAATTTGAAATTGTTTAGCTTCCTGTTGATGGGTGCAATAGAGTTGTTGTCCGGAACTGTAATTATTTTCTTTCCTACCAAATGTTCCTTTTCAATCCTTTCCCTCTCCCCAAAATAGTTTTCCTTGCTTTGATATGTGCCCCTCCCACCAATACTTAGGGTAGCTAATCTCTAAAACTCTCCCTCAGGTAATCCAACTCTTCGTCTAAAATTCAGGACTGCAAATCCTATAAGCCCTGATGGCCAACCCTGTCATTAATCCTATTTTTATTTCTTTCCTATGACTGGAGAACCTATGTATGTATGAATGGTGTGTGTCTTCTTCCTATATACCTTGAATTTTAAATTCTCCCTACCCTCTTGACCAGGACATCCAAGAAAAGAATTTCTCCTTCCTTCTCTTCTTCTAATGTGAACTTGATGTGTTCATTTAGTTTATTTATGTTTTCTAAAATTATGTGTAGATCTTCCCTTTCTCCCTTGTAAATGATCAAGATGTCATCAACGTATCTTACCCATTTTACGATATTTAAGTTCCCTTTATTTGCTTTGCCCACCTCTTCCTTTTCAAACCATTCCATAAAGATATTGGCTAGAATTGGTGAAAGACTTGAACCCATGGCCACGCCATTTTTTTGTATATAATGGTTTTGAAAACATTAACGCTGAGGGCCGCTGTTAGCATTTTTATTAAAACGTCATGATCTATGTCGCATGTATAGACCCCCTCCTCCATATTCTTTTTATTATTTCCATCGTCGTCTTTACTGGTACGTTAGTGAACAGGAAGTTACATCAAACTTACCAAATTTGCAGTCTTTTACGTTAATTTTGGATAATTCGTCTATCAGGTTCATGTTGTGTTTTAAATGCCCTTCGGATACTAAGCCTACCCATTTTCCATTATGTTGGAAAGAAATTTCTCAGCCTCCTCTGCGGTGATCTCGTCGATGCCACGATCGGTCTTAGCGGGCACCCTTCCTTGTGGATCTTAGGGCTACCATAAATATATGGGATCTCTGGACTTTCCATTGATTTTACTGGAAGGGTGCCCGCTAAGACCGATCGTGGCATCGACGAGATCACCGCAGAGGAGGCTGGAGAAATTTCTTTCCAACATAATGGGAAAATGGGTAGGCTTAGTATCCGAAAGGGCATTTAAAACACAACATGAACCTGATAGAAATTATCCAAAATTAACGTAAAAAGACTGCAAATTTGCAAGTTTGGATGTAACTTCCCTGTTCACTATTACCAGTAAAGACGACGATGGAAATAATAAAAAGAATATGGAGGAGGGTCTATACATGCGACATAGATCATGACGTTTTAATAAAAATGCTAATGCGGCCCTCAGCGTTAATGTTTTCAAGTGGGGCGAAACCATTATATACAAAAAAAATGGCGTAGCCATGGGTTCAAGTCTTTCACCAATTCTAGCCAATATCTTTATGGAATGGTTTGAAAAAGGAAGAGGTGGGCAAAGTAAATAAAGGGAACTTAAATATCGTAAAATGGGTAAGATACGTTGATGACATCTTGATCATTTACAAGGGAGAAAGGAAGATCTACACAAGTTTTTAGAAAACATAAATAAACTAAATGAACACATCAAGTTCACATTAGAAGAAAGAAGGAAGGAGAAATTCCTTTCTTGGATGTCCTGGTCAAGAGGGTAGGAGAATTTAAAATTCAAGGTATATAGGAAGAAGACACACACCAATTCATACATACATAGGTTCTCCAGTCATAGGAAAGAAATAAAAATAGGATTAATGACAGGGTTGGCCATCAGGGCTTATAGGATTTGCAGTCCCGAATTTTAGAATGAAGAGTTGGATTACCTGAGGGAGAGTTTTAGGAGATTAGGCTACCCTAAGTATTGGTGGGAGTGGGCACATATCAAAGCAAGGAAAAACTATTTTGGGGAGAGGGAAAGGATTGAAAAGGAACATTTGGTAGGAAGAAAATAATTACAGTTTCGGACAACAACTCTATTGCACCCATCAACAGGAAGCTAAACAATTTCAAATTGATAGGCAGCTACAAAAACACCATTAGGAATAAAATAGTTAGAAACAAAAAGTCGGTAGAGGGGGAAGAGATTAGAGGGGGTTTATATGGCAGCGATGTCTAGACTGTGAAGAAGGGTACTATGGAAACTGGCAAATCATGTAAAGAGCGAAGCAAACAACATCTGCAGAACATAAGGCATTATAATCAGACGTCGGCAGTTGCCAAACACTGTTGGAAAATGATCACAGAATAGACTGGGAAAATATGAGTTTTTGTACAGAACACCAACAAAACATCTGAGACTGGTTGTAGAGAACGTGCCTTCATAACTGCGCCAACAACACGATGGCAGGGAACACCGGAAACGGCTTTGAAGACAGCATATCTAGAAAAATCATATACTCCCACAGTAAGCAAGGAACAAAAAGAAAAAACGCAAGAGAACGCACGAAAAACGGACATCTGGAACCAGGGATCAGAGAAAGACCAAGGTCAAGAGAGGGTGGAGGTCACACAGGAAGAGCTAGGCGATTATAGGATTAAAAGTACCCAGCACACAGATATAAATAAAGCCGGACTATGCGTTTGCTCATTGTTTGGATACTTGATAATGTGGACTGTTTGTCCAAGAAAGCTTGTAACTTTTTGAATAAAAACTCCATTAAATACCATCCAGTTTGAATGAGGTCCTTTAGTAATATATATATATATATATATATATATATATATATATATATATATATATATATGCAGTATATACATATATATATACATATATATATATATATATATATATATATATATATATATATATATATATATATATATATATATATATATATATATATATATATATATATATATATCGTGACAAGAATCAAATACCACATCAATTTCAGATGCATAATGATTTTAAAGGCCTCTCTCTCTCTCTCTCTCTCTCTCTCTCTCTCTCTCTCTCTCTCTCTCTCTCTCTCTCAGACAATTTGCTGCATTACCTTACCATAAAAGTTTTCAGTTTAAAGTAAATGTCGCCATAACTGTGAGAGGTTACTGTACTTCCAGTATTCTTTCTTTTATAATCATGCAGGAGACTGTTATTCCAAAATGTACGTTCAAATTATATATATATATATATATATATATATATATATATATATATATATATATATATATATATATATATATATATATATATATATATATAATATAAAATATATATATATATATACATATATATATAATTTGAACAATACATAGATAGATAGATAGATAGATAGATAGATAGATAGATAGATAGATAGATAGGTAGATAGATATACACGAAACATGAAAATTAATCATATCAATCATTTAACCTTTTCAAAAGGCGAATTACCCAAAACAAGATATCTAAGTATATGTAAACGGTATATTCAGAAGACGAAATAGAAGATATGAACACATGTATATCATGAATATAATTAGGTAATGAATTATCGTCGCTTCTAAAATTAGGCGAAATAAAAATATTCTCCTATTCAATGATTCAAACATCCGAAATATAAATTCATTAGGTAACTAACATGTGAAAAAATGGAAACATACAAATCATTACATATTAAATATATGCTACATCAAAACCTTTGGCTATTCATGTGCGTTCATATAAGACATGATATATGCATAAGATTGAAGAATTGTGCATCTAAAAAAACCCTCTTCCAATGATCGACCACTGTAACCAGTTCCATTTTTATTTGGCAAACTTAAGTGTATAAGTCTCACGCGTCATCCCGATCCCTAATTTATTCCAGATGAATAGTTTATGAAATACACTTTGTCAATGATAACATTCGCTTAATATTTTGTCTCTGAAGTTATCTTTACGATGAGAAATTTTCGTAAGTGTATCTGTCTATATACTCATTACAAATGGCTGCACAACTGTCCCACACGTGCAAATTTTTACAATGAATTTAGTGCGATGAAACAGGTTGCCTTAAACAACAAAACTTGGATATAATGATTTTCCAACTCTGAATTGTAAATCTGAGAATTCATGACATCAAGACGTCCGTAACCGGACCCTTCAAAAATCTGAATAAAACCAGGCTTCCGTCCGTAGAAATGGAATTCCTAAGAACCATACCTTACCAGTCTTTTGTCTTAGTTAAAAATCACATCAACAGCATGGAGGCAATATGCAGATCATTTAACTGTTGATTATGCTCAGTACAATGTACTAATGTACAATTATTCTTCACGTAAAAGCTGTGTCTTGTGTTCCTGAAGAATTTATTTCTTCACAACGGCAAAGTCCCAAAAATTTCCAAACTAAATATAAAAATAAGTGTATCAACTTGAGTTAATTATTTTCATAAACAACGACCTAAGTTCAAACATGGCTGATAGCTTTGCTAGGTCCCAAATTTTCAAGATCAGTTATAAACGTGTGAGTACACCAGGACTCCTAACCTAATGATAAAGAAACGGACTCCATCAAGCAACTTTACAGTACTTTCCTGGCGCTGTACTCTGAAAGAAACCAAGCATGTGACAAACCATGTAACTCAAAATAACATTCTCGTAAAACAGAAACCATTTCCGTCTGTTTACAGTTTCGTGCATATGTAAGACTTTTAACCTCGAGACAGAGAAGTACCATAAATAAAACGATAATTCAGACTTTAAGCAGAAGTATAGAATGTTAGAGTTATAAAGTATATCAGATGAGCTGCGAAATAAAAGGAGAAAAAACGGGTATAAGACTTGTCTCGCGCCGTTTGGGATTAAACAGACCCAGTTAATGGGGGAACGAGAGGGTAAAAGCAAAACAGTCAAATATGAATCATGAAAAGCGCGAAAGAAGAGAATCGAGTGTAATTCAGTTATTTTCTTTTTAATTTTTCATTTTTGGGAGTCAGAGGTCGGGCTTCGAGCAATTGTTTAATGCCTGTCAAAATACGTGCACACAAAGCGACATGCCTATAATGTCTAGCTTGTTTTTAAGTATATGCGTCATATTTTAGAAAAACAGAAAGCATACTATTTGGAAACTATAGTTATCAAATCATTAAAAGTATGTATGTTGAGTAAACCTAAAAAGAAAAACACATTAACATAAATGACTTGAATTTACGAAAATTAGAATCTATAAAGAAAATGAGTAAAAAAAACATAAAGAACCTATATTTCAATTAAGGTTATACACAGAACCAACGGTATGAAGCAGACAATAGATGAAATTTAAAAAAAGAAACAACAAAAGCGAAGCTGGATGAAAATATAAACAACAATGAACACCACGCCTGTGTAAACATCCCACAACATCACCGGCGAATGCAAAACTTACCGAGTAAATTCCAGCGCGAAACAATGAAACTGAACCCGAGAATATAATGCCACAGTACAACGAACAGAGTTATAGGGCGGAAAATACAATTGCCTGAAATGCAACAAATATTTAATATTAGGTTGGGGATTCCGACGCTTAAATGAATACCGTAATTAAGACCCGTATGCGAAACAATATTTGTATAAGTGATAGTAAACAAAAAAGGACAAGAAAAGAGAAAAATTCGGAGGATAGTAAACAATAAAAAAAAAGAAACAGAAGAGAAAAATGCGGCAGCTCAATACATACAGACTGAGAGCTGTCAATAAAATAGGGTGGGGGGTAAAGGACGACAACTGGTCATATGAATAAAAAGTCATTTGGAAGGGATTGGCGGAAAATCAGATGAAATCTCCGTTGCTAAATTGTTTCAAAAAATTCCAAAAATAAGGGAACGGAAAATAAAAAAACGACTTTGTTAGCGTTCTCACTCTCACTGCATACAAAAACACGCACCAATTCACAATAATACATACACGAACACAAACACACACACACATAATATATATATATATACACATATGTAAATTCATATGCGAGGAGACATAAACA
>NC_089776.1:33868334-33888334 GCF_040412425.1 Macrobrachium rosenbergii | reverse complement strand
ACGCTATTGACCACTTAAATAAGAGGGTCTCTTAATGAAGCTCTTTGAAGTATGTGGAGAATTTGTACGAATATTGCTATACTGAGAGAGAGAGAGAGAGAGAGAGAGAGAGAGAGAGAGAGAGAGAGAGAGAGACAGAGAGAGAGAGAGAGAGAGAGAGAGAAGAGAGAGAAAGGATACAATACTCTCTACATGTAGAGTGAAAAGACTTGGGAAGGAGGGAGACTAATTTTATACGTTTGCTTACAGCGATTTCTAGGGCAGTAGTATTAAGAAGCACACACACGTACACACACACACACACACACAGAAGAAGAATAGGACAGCGCGATTCTATCAAAGCTGAAAAGGGGAAATTATATAAAAAAAAATCCATAAACTTCTACCTGACAGTTAATGACTAAATATAATTTGCTAGTTTATCTGGCTAATTAGTGAAATCATTAAAATCTCTAAGCATGAACGCCTCCGGCAATTTGAAAAATAAAATCGCGCTCAAAACTTTCACATAAAGTAACAAATGAGAACTGCTATTTGTTTTTAACAGAAAATATCCAAGCACATTTTTTTTATTCCAATCTATCAAAGGAATCTACATCATCTTCCGGGAGTCTTCGTTATCTATTAGAAATGCTCCGATTATATTCTTATAGACGCAATCATGCTTCACGAATAGTCATTATTCTCAAGTATTTTATGAATAAAACACAATAAATTTACTTATTTTATTTTTTCAAAACTCGTCATGATAAACAATCGATCTATCAAATATAAAAACAGTGCGGCACAAATCATCGGACACCATCATCATCGCTTTCACTTTCACGGAACTCCTCTTCACCATCATATCATCTACATACGGAACTTCATTAATTCCTCTCACTATAGCATTTATCAATCTATCTTAAAGCGTTATTCTTAAGTCAACAAGATCTTCAGATATATTCATATCGTCATACCATGTTTCATGCCCTATAGCAATACAGATTGTACAAATGCATGACAGTACTTTGGTAAAAATCTACTCTATTTGATTTCCAAATTTTATTTAGTTTGCTCATCGCTTCATAATTCAGGCCTTCACTAGATTCCAATTCAAGAGCTTCTCAATTGGATAGTATTGTTCCTGATGTGAAAGATCCAGTCTCATTAATCCTTTCTCCATCGAGTGCTACTTCGTCCCTTTGTGCATTATCCGCCTTCATTACTGATGTTTTTCTTAAATTAGTCTGGAGTCCCATCTCTCTGTGTGTATGATGTATTCTATCAAGTACTCTTTGTAAGTTTCGCGTTGTTTCCCTTATCAAAACAGCATTAACTGTGCATTTTAAATTACTGAAATTGCTGTCATTACTCCACCCCACAATTTACAGCAAATTCATTTGACAAGACTCCTTTAGCATTACTTTTGCTTCTATTTCGATCATGGATCATTTCATTTACCTTTACATGTGTGACGGGAATACCATTGTCAACCATGACCTTCCATAATTCTGGTCTGTGGATGCTATCAAACTCCTTCCCTCGTAATAACAAAGGGTATCAAAGGGCATTTCTTTTAAATCCCATAAACTGATGCACATTTATGTCTTAACACGAATACTGAGCTGTGCAATTCGTGCCTTTCCGTAAGCCAGCTTGTTCACATGTAAGCTTTTTACCAATTTCTTTAAGCAGCATACTGAAAAAAAAGCATACTGAACTATTCCATTGCAACGATGTAAGTGTCATCCCTTTCCAAAATTTCAGCTATAAAATTCTGCAGCTGTATATGAAACTCATCTTTGGAGAGTTCATTGGTAGGTGCACAGCACATAATAATAGTCATTCTTCAATATTTTAACGTAACTCCTGCCAGCATTAATCTATTGCTCACTGCTCTCCGGCAAAATTTTGCTTTTCTGCATTTGCCACTACGATAATACCTACTCCTCTACAAACCTATCTCGTCTTCCTGAATAAATCTACACATTACACATAGCGCTCCCCTACCCAATCTCTTTTCCCATTCCTTTGCACGGTGTTTCAAAAACAGGTAAGACGTCCAGCCCATAGCTCTTTAATTAATTTTCTACTTGTTTTATCTCTTCAATCTAACTCAAGGTTTTTGCATTCAATTTCGTACTTACATTTAATCCTTAGTATTTATAAACCAGGCGATTCTTAAAACCCCATCCGTCCAGGACTTGGGACATTTCTAAATTTTTCCTATCCAATAACTTGGCCGAATCCAAGGGGAGTCATTGACTCAACAGAATAAAGGACAGCTAATCCCTTGTAGCATGCAGTTCTTAACTGACTAAGGCCAATGACGCTTACCTTTGACTATAAGATTCTAACCAAGTTTATACACAGAGTATCCAATGTCTTGAACGTATCCATCATCTCGCTAACAATAATTTTTGAGTTCCACCTTAGGCAAGGTGACAATTTTCGATTAGGGGATGTAGCCTTTGCCTAAAAAGGTGTCATCCGAAGAGACAGCAAAACATGGGCCGAATCCTAGTACTGGGTCACCGGGACATGGTGCTCACTAGGGTATGTTATGCAAAGGTGTTTGCATAACATACCCTGGTTACCCCAGTTACAGTACAAATACAAAAAAGCCTATGGACCATGGGGGCACAAAATATCGGTAAGAAAGTAGCAATGGAAAACATTATAATAGAATGACCTAGGAAACTGGGACTGACGAAAGAACTGGGTGCAAAACCATCTTAACTAAAAGTGTATGCGTGTTTTACGTGTAAGCGTAAACTGATTAAGCTACAGAATGGCGTTGAATATTTTAATTTACAATAATATTCCCCAAATTTATAGTCAGTAAAAATAAGTAGCAATCAAAAGGGTTACAAATCACGACTTTACATGGGAATTATAGCCATGAGTTTCAACTGATATGCATCCAGTAATTACAGCAGAAATATGAAAAAACTTTCATGTAGATATGCCCAGTAGCATTAGAATATAAAACAACGGAAATATGAAAAAAAAACTTTCATGTAGATATGCCCACTAGCATTAGAATATAAAACAACGGAAATATGAAAAAAAACTTTCATGTAGATATGCCCACTAGCATTACATTAGAAAACAAAATTCTGGGATCAACAGACAAATGCACAGAATGGTAAATGTACTCTTGCACGCACAGCAAATGAAAGTGTGAATACATAAACCCACTCACTGTACACAGAGTAGCTAGAACTGAAAATACCAAGGATAACAACGCCCAACATTACCTGAAACAGAAAAATTGCAAAAAATATGTAAAGTCATACTCAGAACTATTCAAACCCACACACATAATTATCACGGGAAGGTAATGCTACACCAGTGTCGACGAGTAAAATATTTACCATTTATACAAATATTTTCCAATTTCAGTTGAAAAAGATCTCGTTTACAGGCAACTGCACATCATAACAAAAACCTTCATAACTTTACGGCACATTTCCCAAAACAATTAAGCTTGCTTTATGTGTCGGCATTCAGTAATTAGTGCTTCTACACTTGTAATTCCATTATGCATGATATGACAGTAATCAGCTAACAATATCGTACTTTGAACCACCTTATAAGCATAATGGAAAAAATTATCTCCTCAAAGATGAATAATATTGCTTATGCATCAACGTACGTACGCACACACACACACACACACACACACACACACACACACACACACACACACACACACATATATATATATATATATATATATATATATATATATATATATATATATATATATATATATATATACCATTACAACAGTTTTGTCACAGAGTGGCTCTTGAGAAAAAAAAAAACGGTCTTCGTCTCATCTTCACTCCAGACGTTTCTGAATTGTACACTCTTTTCACCAGCCAATACACAACAACAAAACATTTCAAAACGCTTTAATCCATGCTCTCACTGATGCAGTTTCACCACCTCTGCATGTCTTCCATTTCTCAACTTTTCAAGTTTCCTAAAGGTTACATTTACAACACAAACAGTTCACCACAACAGCTTCATTCTTAAATCCTTTAAATACAAATGATGTCCACACTTCACTACCATAAAGGAGAGTTGGTACAACAATCACATACTACCACTTCTGCTTACACAGACTCTCGATTTTTTTCCCAATCTTTTGCGCAAACCCTGCAACCTTCCTTGCTTTACATATTCTTGGACTTCTGTCGCCTCTCATGCTACCATCATTCATTATGATCACGCCTAAATTCCTGTATGAATCAACCGTTTTCATTCTTCTGTCATCCATATGAACATTTACCCCTCCATTCTTCTTGGTTTACATTTACCCTTATGTATATTTACTCCCAACTTTTTCCACTTGCAAATACTACTGGTTTCTGCAGTTTCTCCTCACTGCCACTATTCTTTGCACCTATTTCTTCTATACTTCCTCTGACTTCTCACAGCACTCCATCCATAAAGATATTAAACGGTCATAGAAACAACACACCCACTGTCACACTAAATCATTCATTTGCCCATCGACATGTTCCAACGCAGGTTGTGCCGCTATTAAGAGAAAAATTAATCACTCTACAAAACCTATCCTCTAACCCGACACACTCTCTACATCCTCAACACTAGATAAACGATCGGCTCCATCATATGCTTTTTCTAAGTAGGCTTCATACAGCCTATTCCTTTTACTTTCATACTTTTAAGTAGACACTTGATCCACACACACCCTCCTTTTCTCCTTTAGCAGTTCTCTGATCAGTCCTGTCATCTGTCTTGCCCTCTCAATAAAATTTGTACACACAACTTCCCAAGTATAAGAGTGATATTGTGTCCATCTATCATATTTACCGACTTTGGTCAGTCACTAAGTCACACAATCTCCATCATACTGTAACGCCTCCCTTGCATTACAATCAACTCCTGGTGTCTTTCCATTTTTAGTTTTCTGTAAAAGAAAACTATTGTGCCGACCTTGTCTGTCCGCCCGCACTTTTTCTGTCCGCCCTCAGTGCCCACCCTCAGATCTTAAAAACTACCGAGGCTACAGGGCTGCAAATTGGTATGTTGTTACTCATCCACCGTCCAAGCACCAAACATATCAAATTGTAGCCCTCTAGCCTCAGTAGTTTTTATTTTATTTAAGGTTAAAGTTAGCCATAATCGTGCCTCTGGCAACGATATAAACAGGCCACAACCAGGTCGTGGTTAAAGTTTCATGGGCCGCTGGTCATACAACATTATACCGAGACCAACATTATATATACCGGTGGCCTTGATTATACACTGTACAGAAAACTCGATTGCGCCGAAGAAACTTCGGCGCATTTTTTTACTTTTTTTTTCTTGAAATTAATTGGCCTCTTTCAGTTCTCCACTGTCATTCCCACTATCAAAATTATAATAGCTCTTTACCTTATCGCTTCAGTTAGCTTTACCTTTTATATACCTTCCACAGCCAACAAATCTTCAATATACCTCATCAACCCTGGAATGCATTCAATTCAGACAGCATTTCTTCATTAGGATCTTGTTCTCTGAGACCCAGTATCATTAACTTTTCTATCAGAATTAATTTCAAAGAAAAAACTTAATCTTCCTAAGGTTTTTGTTCTCTTTCGTCCCTCTGCTTTTATTTTTTATCTTTTTTTTCTCTCACTTTAGTCTTGAAGACCCTATTCATCCTCTAAGCATGATCTTTCAGGTCATGCAAGCACGTCAAACAGTCTCTTTTTCCTTCACTAAACCTTTCGTTTCCTCGCCCCACCACTTACTGTTTTTATTCCCCCTTCCTACCCTCCTAATATCGAAACATTCCCTATTGTCCCTGCCCTCTTCATGGAATCCGACCAGGGTTTGCAAGCTGTGCTTGAATGAACAGAAGTTTTCAAGGAATGAGTGAGAGGAATAATTGTTTCATTATAAACGAAGGCATCGTGCTTACCCCATTCTTCTTTTTTTCTTTTTAACGTGCTTTTTTTCCCATTTGTATGGGGTAAGCACGATGCCTTCTTTTGAAGGACTTTGATTTGGCTTTGGGGTAGACCGTAGTCTCGAGCGGCTGCCCTGCCTGTCATCGCTTAGACCCCGGTAGCGCCATACAAATGGGAAAACAAGCATGTTAAAAGAAGAAGAAGAAGAAGAAGAAGAAGAAGAAGAAGAAGAAGAAGAAGAAGAAGAAGAAGAAGAAGAAGAGGGGTAAAGGTGATACCAACGACTGTAAAAATTAAAGGGCACAACAATACCTATGTCATGGAAGGTTTAAGGCAGAAAACTGATTGCGGGAGCAAGAGAAATGAAAACCAGGGAAAGGCGCAATGAATGTTAGTATGGATGGTAAAAGAAAGGAATCAGTTAATCTGTAGACGCATTTAGGAGTATATATATAAGAGATGAGTCACTGACCACGTGAACCAAGAGGAAGATAGCAGGGTGTATGCAAAACACTAGGGAGAAACTTTGATGCCTTTGGAAAATATAATGGGAATATATAAAAGTACTACTGCTGAGCCAATTCTCCATTACGAAATTACAGTGTGCATGATATATGCAAATGAAATAAAAAATGCTGAAACTGATGAGATGAAATGTTTATGCAGCATATGTGGAAATTTGGTAAATGGTAAAAAGGCAACCGTAAGTGAAAGGATATCTCAAATTATTTAAAAATATTGGCCATGTATAAAGAAGGGAGGAGGATGTTTAGGAAGGAGAAGGAGAAGATAGAAAGAGATTTTTGCACAATATGTTCATTCACTCTTCAGCAATTAAAATATGAATACGGCAGTGACATATGAGTTTTTGCTTGGAAGTCACCTCCTGTTTGGGGAAACTGGCAAAAGTTGAAAAAATATCTATAAATTCTTTTGTAGCAATCTATGCCATTAAAGACGTAAGTTTGGTTTCGGGTACTCCCAAATCTTTCAAACCAAGTTATAGAGAACTTTTGATCTCGACACTGTAGAGAAACTGTTATATGCATATGTCACTCTTGTGTTGTTTTTTATTGAATTTTTCTTTTTATGTTAATTTTCTTGAAGTCCTAAACCCATTTATAAAGTACATAGCAAAACAAGTTCCAATTGTAATTGACTACTGAAAGAAAACAATCAAGATTTAACAGGTATTATGCATTCACCGACTTTCTTAGTTGCAATTAATTAAAACATCAGTAACATTAAAGAATTTATTCGACGTCTCGTGTCTAAAATATGGCAAATAATAAACAAGTCAGGAGTTACAGAATCCAGAGCTGAGAGGAGGAGGGGAGTGGGGGGCTGTTTAAGACTGCTAAAAAAAAAAGCTATTTACTGGATAATGAATTCGCGTGTCTCGGTTTATTTCCCCCAACAAAAAGTCCAAAACATAAACCGGATTTTAGTTTGGCAAATTCAACCAAGTTCTTATATTAACAGACAGTATAAGTGAAAATTGGTTGATTGTTTTCCAGTGTCTCGAGTGATGGTAAACAATGACGACAGTCGTCAAAACATGAATTTGTCATTAGCGGCAAGTAATTGTAAATTTGAAAATTCAAGTAATATATATATATATATTTAATTAGTGACAGGACCTCACTGAAACTAAAATTAGTCCTGGAAAGCTTGTAACTTTTACTGAATAAATATCTCCGCTAGATACCATGCAGGTTCAATGAGGTCCTGTCAGTAATTGCATTTAATTGCATTAATGCACAGATAATTGTGCAAGTGATAAAGTTAAGTTATATATATATATATATATATATATAGAGAGAGAGAGAGAGAGAGAGAGAGAGAGAGAGAGAGAGAGAGAGAGAGAGAGAGAGAGAAGAATGCAAACAATCAAGTAAATAAAAGAAAAGAATAAACCACCGGCTTTAAATACAGACATCCATCTGCCATTCAAAAACAGGATCTCGAAGGAATTCTGACCTAAAACATAACCAGAGTAAACCTCGGTCATAGTCTGTAGCCCTCGGAAATTTCGTGAAAATCTGTCTCCGAGTTTTCGAATAATCCATCAGGAAAACTGATATAATGAGAGAAAAATTAATCAGTATGTGAAAAACTGCACCTGTCTCGGCCACCAATTTCAGGAATACCGAAACAAAACAAAGACGAAAGCAGTAAGTACAGTTGTAAATTAAGGTCATAAAAGTATAATATAATTAATTAATCACCTAAGGAATCACTTGAAAATAAAACGGGGAGACAGGCAAGCAAAACATCCTTAACGAAAAAAAATCGACTTGATAAGAACGCCCTCAATCGCTGATTCCATCACATACATTTCTAATGAAAATGAAACTACTGCTGTCTTTAACGCTTTTACTGTCAAATTCTAGATTATTGACTTATTAAAAAGCAAAGCGCAAATAATGAAATAGGCCACTATTTTTTTTTTTAAATGGGCTACTGCTAGCCCATTCTGAAGGCGTTTGAATTGCCGCAGACTTCCTTAACATATATCACTTTATCCCTACTTGATGACTTCACAAATTTCGACAGCTATCGGTTCAAGAGAAAGCTAGCCGACACCATTTTAAAACAACTCCTTTATGTCTAACAAAGCAAAAACGTTGCGCAAAAATATCTCCAACAGTTTCCCAATTTCCATGACGCAGAACGTCAGCCAAACTGCTCCATCACAAAAGTCTCCTGTTCAGTTTCATAGTCCCAAATATCTTTGCATTCAAAAATATCTTTGAACATTATTTGAACATTATTTTTTTCATAAAGTTAAAAAAAAAGACTAACAATGAAAATGTGATATGTGAAGGGCAGGGAAATTTCCAAGAAAATATGACAAGACATGTCTCCCCTGAGTAATGACTCCAATCCCACCCTAACTAGAACTTCCCTGGGGAAGCTTATGGGAAGCCATAGGCTCTTGCAAAGTTTCGAGACGGTCTCTCTCTCTCTCTTTTTCTTTTCTCTCTCTCTCTCTCTCTCTCTCTCTCTCTCTCTCTCTCTCTCTCTCTCACACACACACACACACACACACACACACACACCGTAACCCCTCATTTCGTCTATCTTTCGTATTTCTTCGCCTTACATGCTGCAGCCTAATAAAAAGTTTATTTCACCTTCTGCATATATATGCATAAAACCCATTTAAACTCAGACCTTTCTCGTTCGTTAAATAGTTTAGATTTCCATTCTTTTCCGAGGTTCTCCGGGGATAGAGAACAATGGCTCACACTGAAAATTGGTCTCATAGATTTCCTTCAAGAACATAAGGTTCTCAGAGTTAAGGGTATCCGAAAAGTTACACGAAACGGTAAGTTATGCGTATGTATAGACCATGTAATCAAGACAATTATATGTATATATACATACTATAATATATATATATATAATATATATATATATATATATATATATATATATATATATATATATATATATATATATATATATATATATATATATATATATATATAAACTCGACACGGGAAACAATTGCTACATGCAGACATCAACTACTTCATTCTTTCTCCACATGAATCAAAGCGACACAGATTAACGACAGAACAATTACACATATCTGGGAACGTGTACATGAACACGTTTAACAGCTCATAAACGCGCGGGCGCGCGTGCCATCGCAAAGCCAATCATAACATCTTGCGAGTAAACCAATTAGGAATACCAGTTTGCTTTCTTAGTTTAATTAAGACTGCACCTCCAATTCGCACATACCCGGCAATGGCAGATTCAATACCGGGACAAGGAACCTCATCAGATGCAAGTGACACTGATGCAGTAACCGCTTTAGAGGGATTATTAGTCTCCCGGGCAGTCCTTCGCGGTCTTCCTCGTCTTAGACTTCTAATTATGGAACATGCCGTAAAATTAATGACGTCTTAATGGGTCGATCCTTCAGTCGGCTGCGTTACAAAGGTCCCGAAGTCCACCTCTACATCTCATATCTCCCCCTTACCAACTTGGGCATATGATTTCTTACCAGCACTACTCTCTAAATCTGATGTCCGACCTCTATCCACATCTACAACTCATGTCCTACTGCTACGGACATCTATAACTGACGTCTAACGCCCACCACCGCCTACATCTGATGCTCCAATCTTGCAACCATCTAAACATGATGTTCAACCACTAACACCATCTGTGTCTGTTGTCCTAAGCCTCATTCACCATCTGTAGCTGATGTCCAACCCACTTCCACCATCTACAGATACTGTCCAACCCCTTTCATCTACAGCTGATTCCACACCCCCTCCTGCCATCTACAGCCAATACCCAACCTTCCGCCATCTACAGCTGTAGTGCCACACCCTTCTATCATCTACAACTAATATCCCACCTTCTTCCACCATCTACAGGGACAAAACTGAAGGCCATTATTAATTTTCAAAGTGACATTTTGTATCAAATAAGGTTGAAACCCATTGACAAGTTTTTAAGACAAGGAATAGCGCGACTTATAAACTGATTACTATCTGACTTGGGTATCACGCAATAAATTTGATTAACACCATCCCTCCAAACTTCCATACGGCACAAGCAACTGCATTTTCGACCCAACTGACGGAAATGTGGGGTAAGACTATAGCAACGAACCATATCAGAGAAGCAGACAGCTCAATATTTACACTGAGACCGAAAAGCTGAGTCGTTTTCACATCACATCTACGAAGATCAATCAAGCGATGTTTACATTAAATCTACGGAGTAAAAAAATTCAAATCAAAAGTGTTAAACCTTTCGTTTCATAGAACAGATAGGCACTAAAATAAAAATCTCTGGGATGGGGAAAACTACGTCTTATATTGACATATAACAATCTAGAAAACACTCCATCAGACCTTCGTTACGAGGCAACACCAGATGTTCCCATCTTACGCAACAGTATAGGACATACCTCGTATATCAAGATACCTTTTTAAGTTATATGCCTTTCACGATTAACTAAGAACAAAAATATGTATTTGCAAAAATTGATGTCCTGAAATATCTAGCTGCTAATGTAACTGTAAGACCATATGTACAGAATATGTTTTATTCAAATTAATAAATTTTTGGGAAAATATTAAAATATCATGACATATGCTGTGCATGCGGACACTCAGCTACGATCCTACACATAATTTTGTCATATTTAGTTAATCAAGTGTACAAATCTAGAGAAATAGGTGTAGTTAATTTTTTTTTAAATCAATAAACATTATAGTAGCATCCAAGTAGGGGTTTTTGTAGATATACATACATACACGTACTTACATACATACTTACATTCATACACATATATACACACACACATGAATATTTAGAAAATGTTTTATTTATATATAATGTATATATATTTACAGTATATATATATATATATATATATATATATATATATATATATATATATATATATATATATATATATATATATATATATATATATATATATATATATAAAACATAAACATACAGATTCTCAAAACTTGATTTTCTGGTGACCGCCAAAAATACACAACATAAATAACGCGGGGAAAAGTTTTCACCGAACTTTCCTAACCATTTCCGTCAGGGCAATAAACACCTTCTACTACATACGATGTCAGAGAGAAAATACAACAATTTACAGCAGTACTTTTTCTTGATACGATACAGAAAAAGTTACCTCGTATTCTTACACACTTTCATGTGGTGATATATATGTATATATATATATATATATATATATATATATATATATATATATATATATATATATATATATATATATATACACACACACACACACACACACACACATATATATATATATATATATATATATATATATATATATATATATATATACATCAACTAATACATAATTGTTGCGGCCCCAGGGATTTATGAAGCTTCGATAATTTCTCGCCACAAACGGTTGACTTGAGGGTCACACCTAGTGACGGCCTCATCATGTCTCCCGGGTTAAAAAATGTTTTGCCCCATATGCGTGACAGTTACTTCCAAGTATTCTCTCTTTCATACTCTGGATGGGCAGAGTTACATAGCATTGTTATCTGCCTCGAATAAGTCTTTTCAACGGTTGATATTTATCTGAAAACCCATCCTTTGGTCGGCAGGGAATAGCAACCCGCCTCCATGTACTGTATAGCCACCCACAAGTTACCGGATGCTTGGACTAATTGCACCTTCTACATACATACATACCTTCTACATACATACATACATGCATACCTATATATATATATATATATATATATATATATATATATATATATATATATATATATATATATATATATATATATATATATATATATAGAAAAAGACACCAGAAGGAGATGTCTCACGGCATTTCATCTCTCTGTTTGCAACGGTTCAAGGCCTAGCCTCATTATTAAGCTGAAAGACAACATCCAATAATAAAATATAACTGATTCGACTAACATTAACATAAAATACCGTTCATGAAAGGAAGTAGAGTGATATCCACAATATGCAAAGTTCAAAAGTAACCTCAAGCCAAGAAGAGAGGGGTGGCGGCCGTAATTCATAGATCGCAATCTGTTGTGGTGAAGAGGCCGTAGGAAGAATTTTGAAACGTTCATATTTTATGTTCAATTTACATTTATCAGCATGCTTCCGAATACTGCCCTTTGCTGTGTGTTCTGGTAATGGCCGGTGCTTTGGAAATTGTATATACATACATACATACATATGTGTGTGTATAGTAAATATTAAGTTTTCTCATACGAATACTCCATCTTTTAATGATTCCATAATTTCTGAGGTCAACGATGGCAGTAGTAATGTAAACAGGCAAACCTAATTACTTCTGATAAAACTCATCCGGCCGTTTCACCTACACACAATCGCTTCCTCAGTACGAGAGCTACATTGTATGTTCATAATACGATGATGATTCATAGCAACATGCAGACGGAGATATCAGATATATTCAAGGTGCGAGTGGACGAGTGTTAGCAACCTCCCCTCACTACACCCAAAGCCATGAAGACAACTAATCATTTTCATAGGAAGCTACACCCAAAGACATGAAGAAACTAATCATTTTCATAGGAAGCTACATGAAAGACATGAAGACAACTAATCATTGTCTTAGGAGAATACTGCCAAAACAAAAAGAAATAAACGAAATAAACTAGCATGCGACTGCATCGCTCCCTCCGAAATACGAAGGAAACCAGGACCCAGAGGAAAACCGTATTCCGTCGTTCGAATCCTTTTGTCTCCCTCAGCACCATATGTGTTTTTGGACGACCCCCTATAAGCTCTCATTAGGTCCACCATATGTATTTTTGGACGACCCCCTATAGGCTCTCATTAGGTCCACCATATGTGTTTTTGGACGACCCCCTATAGGTTCTCATTAGGTCCACCATATGTGTTTTTGGACGACCCCATATAGGCTCTCATTAGGTCCACCATATATGTTTTTGGACGACCCCCTATGTGCTCTCATTAGGTCCATCAAGCAGAACCACTCACTAGTCGGTTAGTGAGCACAGTTTCCTGGAGTAATATTCTTCTGCGTCTAATTTCTTTATCAAAATGTACTTTGAAAATCACTGCCCTCCCCAGTGTTATTGTAAAATTCTATCAAAAAGCAGAAATCTAGCTACAGAGAATGAGGCTATAAATCTAACGAAAATTTTCTTGTTTTTATCAGCTCAGCCGTCCCCTCTCACTGTATGGGATAAATATACAACAAATATTACATTCAATCGACAGTACTTCTCATTTCATTCTTAAATCTGGGTTGGGCATCCATTCCTGAGCATATGCACTCAAACAAAACTGAATACAAAGTCAATTATATATATCTACTTAAAGCTTGAACAACCGAAATCTTTCAGTTCATTTATGGTGAGACGAACTATAAAAATTAGTCCCTCAACAGTGTTTCTCTTAAAGACCTATACAACACACCTTAACACTCTGGGATAACTTCAAACAGAACTTAGTTAATTTACTTCATATCCCGTCATTTACTCTATATCCACGAGAGGTTCAGAAAATAAAAATCAAAATTGTTGCTCCGATCCATGGCAGATTAACCGCGACAGCCCAAGTTATGCTCTGGGATTAACATTTGCCCGACCCATATTGTTCATATAAACATTCAATTTAACAGTGTGTGTATGAAATTACATTAATTTCCGAGACATTTTTCCCCAGACAAGCAAGAGAAAACAAAGGTGCCGAGGCTTCGGTTTCCTTAGATATACTATATAAACAACTCTTTTTTATTGCTCGTAATCGACAGTTCTCTCTCTCTCTCTCTCTCTCTCTCTCTCTCTCTCTCTCTCTATATATATATATATATATATATATATATATATATATATATATATATATATATATATATATATATATATATATGTGTGTGTGTGTGTGTGTGTGTGTGTGTGTGTGTTTGTTTAAACGCAGACATACGTACATACATACATTTTACACAGACACACACACGTGTGTATATATTTTATATATATATATATATATATATATATATATATATATATATATATATATATATATATATATATATATATATATATATTTTATATATATATATATATATATATATATATATATATATATATATATATAATGTACGTGTACCTTCGCATTATATATCGTATATATGTATGTTATAAGGTTGTGTGGCCCCAGTAGTGCAGTGGCAGCCAGTCCTGCATAATCAGTGACTAACTACCAAGACTGATCACGGAAGGAGGAGGAAGACGGGTTTCCGTTCCCTGAAAAATGCATCGTGCTTTCGTTGAACTTAGCAGTTAATTATGTACCTGGTAATTAGTCAATGGTGGTGGGCCACAGCCAGGGTGAGGGCATAGACTAGCAACCTCATTGCTGAAACACTGCTAAGAATCAGAAAATAAACATTCGAAGCCTCGCCGTCCAAGGAAAAAGGTGTGAGTATGTGTGTATAGATGTATGTTTGTGTGTATGTATATACACACATACATGCACAAACATATGTATATGTAAGTTTCTATATATATATATATATATATATATATATATATATATATATATATATATATATATATACAGTATATACCTTTCGCCTACATAGCATTCGGTAATGCTAAACATTTTAAACATTAGTTAATTCTAAATATAGCATGATTCGTCATAAACGAACGAACGTGCTTTATTTTTCTTTTTATTTCAAATATACCGAGGCTTAAGAGATCAAATGGACGCTAATTTCGTGGGGAACTAGAAGGGCCAACAACATTCTTAGCTACGGATAAAAATCCGTAAGGATCTTATAGTTTTGAAGCCATTAATTAACACCGAAGATTAAAACGAAATGGAGCTCATCTTACGCCGTTAAAATTCCTCCCCATAAATTTCCTGCCGTATATAATTGCGAGAAAAGGCCATTAGAGAGCAACTTGTAATAGAAGTGCACCTTTCGTGGCAGAAGTTCCGGCAATTAATTTCTCTCGATGGCAGTTGGTCAGAAAAGTTTTTGGTAGGCGTCTAAATCTTCCGTGTGTCTCATCTGACGACGAATAACTAATCCCAGATGCTTTTAATTGTAATTTGGATGATGAGGTCGTTTGTTCTTTTCCTCTTCACAAGAAAAGAAGATCTTCCATCTCAGCATCATCATCCTCCCATATATATGTATATGTATATGTATATATATATATATATATATATATATATATATATATATATATATATATATATATATATATGTGTGTGTGTGTGTGTGTGTGTGTGTGTGTGTATGTACAGTATATATACATTGTATATAAGTATGTATACACACACACACACTTACACACTTACACACGTACACTTATGCAGACGAAAACGTAAGTGCTATGTGATCGCACCGATTATGCGTAGGCCTACATGCATGAACAGATGCAATATGTTGCACCAATCTCAAAAGAACTCAGAAAAGAGGAACTAAATCTCTCGGGAATTAAAATACAATATGAACTTTCGAATTTTATACAGACACAAAGACAACAGATTAATATATATATATATATATATATATATAATATATATGTGTGTGTGTGTGTGTGTGTGTGTTTGCGTGTGTGTGTGTATGAGAGAGAGAGAGAGAGAGAGAGAGAGAGAGAGAGAGAGAGAGAGGTCACTGGCAACTATTTCATGAAAATTAGCAATACACAAAAATAGTATTAACCTATTTAATCATTACAAACACTGTTGCTATATGCAAGCATCAAAGAATGAGAGTAGGAATTCCTTCTGTAAAACCTTATCTTTCCCAGTAGGCACGGGGCAGTAAGTCCCTATCACACCAACGCATCGCAACAAAGAAAAATAGACAAATAAATAAATAAAACTCCGGTAGCTCGACCTATACCGCAATCAATATCATGCAAATCAATGCGTGTCAGGGTTACTCTTGCGCAAGCAAATGAGTTTTCATCCTTCCGTTATTGAAAAATAAAATAAAACAATAACGTCTGACTGGCGTTATCCTCGAAGGGTTTGGCCCGGATGATGTAGATTGTTGCCTTAAAGATTGTGTTAAAGCACAACCCTCAATAACTACCCTGACCTCTCTCTCTCTCTCTCTCTCTCTCTCTCTCTCTCTCTCTCTCTCTCTCTCTCTCTCTCTCTCTCTCTCTCAAGACTTGTAACGAAAGTATGCGGAACACGCTTGACTTAAATAAGCAATTAGATCCACGTTCTATTCCTGAACCGGGCGAGGAAAGCAACAGTTTCGGCTCACCCTGCATTCTTCTGTTGATATAATAAGTAAATTACGTACCTGACTGATCAGCAGTCCGTCAAACTGCAAGTCATATCCGAACTGAAAACGGGAGGGCCTTGAGGAAGTATTTCTCTTTCCACCGGAGCACGACCATCCATGAGATGATCCTCTCTCTCTCTCTCTCTCTCTCTCTCTCTCTCTCTCTCTCTCTCTCTACACACACACACACACACAAACGCACTTATCTTCGTAAACTGTGAGATAAGTTGCATGAACAAGTTACCAACTTCTTGAAGAACTGTAAAATCCTCAGGTGAAAAATAAATAACCCGCTTGAAAAACCTAAATTTCCAACGAAGCCGGCGAGACGAATATGAAATTAGTTTAACGAAAAGTTGCGGAGAAAAATTGAAAAAAGACCTAAGGAACACAAATTCTTCCTTTGAGTATGAAAGGAAAAGCGGCGTTAAACTTCAGAGGAGGTTGAGTACACTGGTTTCTTTTTCGTAATATGGACCATGACCCTCGCAACACGCTTTTAAGAAATTCTAAGGTTCAACATTTAGTTTCCTTCTTAATAACAACAGATGCATGCACTCTCTCTCTCCCTTTGCTCCTGTTTTCCATTGCTCAAATAACCTTTCATTTTCCAAGAGTTTATCTATCTATTATCATGTTTATACTTCACCCTTTTCCTTCAAATAAGAACTAATGCAGTAAGTAAGGTCATTCTGTTTCTTGTCCCCTAACAAAGACTTTCATACATCAAAAACAAATCACATGGAAATATAAGAACCTACTCCTATGTTGAAAGCAACACACAGCAAACTAAAATCTCGAAGTTTTTCTTAATAATTATTCTACTTGAAAAAAAAATGCCTTAAATACAAAGTCATCGATATTATTGTACAGGTTCTCATTTCAAAAAGGATATTATAAAACAAAACGAAAAATAACACAATTTAACAAAACTAGATACACTTCAATGAAAAGGTGACGTCATTATATTAGTCTTCAGACTGCGTGCTTGATTCAAGTGTTATGGAGTCTAGTCATACACTTGGCAACTTCTACTCAGGTACACAATCAAAAGTTAACTTTGTTTTTTACTTTTTTCCATCACCGTGAATTTGCCCCCAGGCGAAATTCCTCGGAAAAGTTCGAAAAAGCTGACAAAACTGTTCAACCCTAACCTACGCACCAGCTACTTTTTTGTAACTGTTGCTTTTTAATAACTTGACAGCTGGAAAACAAATGGTACTGTACAAGTTTTCAGCATTTGCTTCTTTTCCTTATACAACGGTGTCTTGTAACAAATTAAATGCATGAAACAAATACAAACGATCTCCTTTTCGACTGAAGAGGCATTTTAGTTTTCTGTAAAAGAAAACTGTTGTGCCGGCTTTGCCTGTCCGTCCGCATTCTATTCTGTCCGCACTTTTTTCTGTCCGCACTTTTTCTGGCCGCCCTCAGATCTTAAAAACCACTGAGGCTAGAGGGCTGCAAACTGGTATGTTGATCATCCAACCTCCAATCATCAAACATGCCAAATTGCAGCCCTCTAGCCTTAGTAGTTTTTATTTTATTCAAGGTTAAACTTAGCCATAATCGTGCAGCTGGGCCGTGGTTAAAGTTTCATGGGCCGCGGCTCATACAATATTATACCGAGACCACCGAAAGATAATTCTATTTTCGGTAGCCTTGATTACACGCTGTAGCGGCTGTGCAGAAAGCTCGATTGCGCCGAAGAAACTTCGGCACATTTTATACTTGTTTTAAATCTTCATCATTTCATGCTGTAAGTCTCCAAAAACAAGTTTAAGTATCTTTTTATCTATTCTCCCATTAACATATTTTCTGTTCGATGCAAATTACATCTAACCTCTCTCTGCTGCAAAAAACTTAGATACTCAAACTGTTTTAAACTCTGAGAAAGCAACATTAAATAAAAATTCTACATATGCTTCAAAGCCGGTATTCTGCGTCTACGTGTAATAAATATTTTAATAGTGGCATAATTGTTTACATAATTCTTTATAAGTGGAACATGGAAAATGTGTTGTGACATAATGACTGAATAACATAATAAGCTTTGTCTTACAACTGAAAGATTTGTGTAAAAATCTGGACATAGGACGTTTTGGGTCAGAGATCTCTTTTTTTTTTTTTTTTTGGCCACGTCGACACTTGGTCGCATGTTTACTAAATCTTAAAGGAATCTCTTAAGTGCGTTACAAGCATCGTCCTCGTGATATGCCCAAGAACATAAGAGCACACATATGTGAAATGTGTTGCCACTTATTATTATCAAATATATTTGAAAATACTGAGATAATCAGTTACTGTGTATATTTAATCATGCTCCAGTCACCTCTGTATCATCTTTTATTTAAAACTGTTATTAAATTGATTTTTTGTGGCAGTTATGAAAAACCACAATTGGGTACCAGCGTGCGTGGAGTCGGTGTGAAATACCGTGAGTGAGAGATTAGAGGGAGTATTCATGAGATGCCTTCCCCAGAGAAGAGGCACCCACAATACAATATTTCTTTAATAAACGGATGAAATGCAGCAAAGAGTTTTGCTTCGTCACCACCACCTCACTACACATGTCATCACGTTCTTTTCTTCATCTCAGTAACAAAAGCTTTATATTGAACGTATTATTCCCTTTAAGATGATAGCTTCCAAATGTATGGTACTTATTCTTGGGATTCAGGAAACTTTAAAGAGTGAACTGAGCGAGGCCCATTTCGCCTGACCAACGACCATAAGCTTAAATTATCTCCACAGCAGGACTGTCTCACCGATTTCTTTGTAAGAGCACTACTTTGGCCCTTGTTCGATCCCAATATCCGCGATTTACAATGTACAGTTCTGGTATCTTAGATCCGTTCTGCTGTCTACTACCACAATGACTTTCAATTCTTGATTTATTTTCTTTGATTCCTAAAATCTTCCATATGGGTCACTGCATGAAAAAGTATTAAGGCATATTTCGGGTTGCGCACAATTCTGAAGTGCTTTCTATGATAGTAAAATTTATAAAAAAAAAAAAAATTAATAATTTTTAAAATATATATCTTATGGGGATACCATTTTTACTAAATGTGGTAGGATATAAATAGCTAGACCAAACTAAACTTCAACATAAATCACTTTATGCACCCAGTATTGTACAAAAATACACATACACGCTCTCTCTCTCTCTCTCTCTCTCTCTCTCTCTCTCTCTCTCTCTCTCTCTCTCTCTCTCTCTCTCTCTCTCTCTACATATATATATATATATATATATATATATATATATATATATATAT